>NC_142928.1:105970879-106155879 GCF_046866305.1 Octopus bimaculoides
GAAGATAGTTTTGTCAGACTTGGTTTGCTCATGTGTTGAGATTTCATCAGGGACCAGACTATCCTAGTTAACTATCCTCAAAATATTGCCTATATATCCATTATTTTGAACAGTGGTTTAAATAAACTGGATTGACCAATTTCAGTTTCATAGAACAAAGCAGGTATGCTCCACTAAATGTGCAATGTCAGTGTGCATGCATGACAGAGCACTGATGTATCAAGAGAGAAATTGTACATAGAGGAATTATATGCAGTGTGAAAGAGAGAGGACTGCACTGGTTTGGTCATGTAAAGCATATGGATGAGGACAGTTACATAAATAAGTGCCAATCACTTAAAATGGAGAGATATTGTGAAGGAGGAAGATCCAAGAAGACATGGAACAAAGTATTGAAAGCCAATTTCAAAACGCTGAGCCTTGTGAAGGTGATGACAGAAGACCAACATATATGGGGTATTGCTATACTCAAGAAGACCTGGCCACCACAACAGAATTGAGATCCTAAAACCAATGTGCTGCATGAAAAGTATTAATGTGAGTACTAGTGTCATGTAAAAAGCATTGGTGCTGGTATCACATATAACACACTGGTGATGGTGCCATGTAAAAAGCACCCAGTACACTCTGTAAAGTGATTGGCATTAGGAAGGGCATCTGGCCATAGAAACCAAGCCAAAGCAGACTATGGAACCTGGTGCAGGCCCTGGCCTTGCCAGTTCCTGTCAAGTTGTCAAACTCATACCAGCATGGAAAACAGATGTTAAATGTTAATGATGAGATGATGAATACATTCTTGGCAGATAGTTTTAGTATATATGCAAATTAGTCTACCTGATTTACTAAATGTGGGTTTATAAGTAACATTTGTCTGTGAACAGTTCAATAGGGTACTCATTCATTGATGAAATCTCAACTCAAGACTGAAATTAGCCCAGTTGGTCTCTCTTATACTGTCCATCAATTTATTGTTTATGCAGACAAGGCATTTGCATTTGTACATAGTAATGAAACAAAACAGTCCTAATACTCAAGTAATTTCTTCCCATTTCTGTAAAGATGAGGACTAAATCTGATCTCAATATTTATAAATAGTTTAAGATCTTTTTTTTTCATCAGATGTTTACAATATATTTTTTTGCTGCAGATCAGGAAATATTTATTAGCTGTACTTTCTGCACTGACTACCTGTACAATTTTAAACATTTCTTGGTAAGATAAAAACTTTTTCAGTGTTTGTCCTCTCAATGTTGTTGTTTTTTTTTCCTTTCCTCCCACTCTCTCTCTCTTCCCTCTCCTGCCTGCCACATAGCATTGATCTTTCCACTTTCTATTTCTAACTTCATCATGACAATAGAAGGGGAACAATTCATTTAATTATTGAGAAACCAGTTTTTTTATTGTAGTGATTCAGTGAAAGATATATTGGGAGTTTTCCATTTGCCCTCAGCAAGCCCAGGACTGTCTTAGCAGCATTACATGCCCCTGAGGAAATTAATGCACTGAGTACAATAGTATTTATCTATTGACAGCAAGTAACATAGATTAAAACTGAGCCCCTAGACCCAAGATGCTCTGGGAAAACTCACAGCAGGAATTGAACTGAACTGAACATTGCAAACTAAGGCAATATTTGCTAATGTTACAGTATTTCCATTCCATACAACAGAGTATCCATGGCCATCAAAGCAGTAGGTCCCTGGAGAAAATAAATGCACTGGGATTTGTAGTATTTATTGACAGTAAACCACAGCATACTATACTAGCACTCCATTGGTTACCATGACGAGGGTTCCAGTTGATCTGACCAATGGAACAGCCTCCTCATGAAATTAACGTGTAAGTGGTTGAGTATTCATAGCCATAACGTAGTTCTCAGGGAGATTCAGCATAACACAGAATGTAACATGGCTGGTCCTTCGAATTACAGGTACTGCTCATTTTTGTCAACTGAGTGGACTGGAATAATGTGAAACAAAGTGTCTTGCTCAAGGACACAATGCGCCACCAGTTTTCAAACTCACAACCTTATGATTGTGAGCCGAATACCCTAACCACTAAGCCACACACCTTCACATAAGCCACAACATACATAGATTAGAATTACCCCTAAGACCCATTGGACCCCTAGATCTATTCGATCCCTAGACTTATTGGGACCCTAGACCCATAAGGCCCCTGGCAACTGTCCAGTGTGCTCATGCCTTGAAATGGTACTGAGCATATCTACAGTTACATTGTTTGAAACATTGACAGTTTAGTGCTATTTACCATTAGTATTTATTGCATTGCACAATATTTCCCATAAAACTCATGTACTCATTCACTTTTATTAATGATAAATATTATTGTTTTAAGACAAGCACTTGATTGTATAAAAAGAAACTTACAAAATAATATCATATCTACATTTCTGAGTGTCTACAATAATGATTTAAATATCTAAGTTTTTTCAAAACATTTCAATTCGACTATTTTCGTAATTTTCAACTGCTAAATTCCAGCATACATTGCTCTAGTCTTGTTTTAAACACAAAATCTTTAATTTTACTGCAGAGTATCAACAACTACAGTGTTACCCCCCCCTTTAGAATGGTAGCATAAAAAGAGAAGCTTATCAAAAATTAGACCAATCAAAATGTATTTTAAATGTTAAACTGCAGAAAAATAAAAAGAAGTAGTTTGGAAATTTGTTTTGGTCTTTTTAATATTTTACACACATTTCTCTATACCTGTATTGAATTGTTGAAACAGATGTTCTAACACTTGACTGTCTTTCTTACCTCAAATTGTGAAGTAAAATGTAAAGCCTGTGGTTTTATTTCAGACAAGAAACTAATGCAAGTAGAGCCAGTAATACAAATTAATGACAGTTGTTAGAAGTGAACTAACCCTTCAAATGATCAGTAATCTAATAACTTAATTTAATAGCCTCTCTGTCATTAATATTACTTCAAAGATACAAATTTGAATGATTATTGCAAATATTGAAACTTAGTCTTTTAAAACTTTTTTTTTTAAGTCATAAATACTGGTTTCAAATTTTGGCACAAGACCAGCAATTTAAGGCTAGGAGCTAAGTCAATTAGATTGACCTCAGTACTCAACTGGTACTTATTTTATCAATCCAGAAAGGATGACAGGCAAAATCAATTTTGGTGGAATATGAATTCAGAACGTAAACATGAACGAAATGCTGCTAAGAATTTTTGCTCACCATGGTAATGATTCTGCAGCTCACCACCTTTTTCTCTGTAAATAGTAAAAATTAGTTTTGCTGTAATATAAGAGGTGGGGGCAAAGACAAAGAGTAGTAGTTAATATCATCATCATCATTATCTTTTAATGTCCTTTTTCCCTGCTGGCATGGATTGGACAGTTTAACCAGAGCTGGTTAGTTGCACCAGGCTCCAGTCTGATTTGGTTTGGTTTCTACAGCTGGATGCCCTTCCTAATGCCAAGAATAAAGAAAGAAAAAAAGAAATGAAGAGACGGACATTGGTAACAAAAGATTAATATTGTCCTATATAATTTTTAAATAACTAAACCTGAAATAGCCCATACACAGGCAAAGGGTCAGTGGTTTGAATTGGTCACTGTATGCAATTAAATGTCTTTCTTCGTCATTTAACTCTTTTGGGACCAACCCACCTGAAACTGTCCCTGATTCCATGATACAAAATCCCTGTTTTAAAATGATTCAGATAAAAATCTTCCACATAAATTTCATGTTAATTTATGTTTCAATCATTAGTTTAATGATGATAAGGTTATTTTACTAAATTCTTTATTTTCAAAGTTAATTGAAACAAAGGCAATGTATTTCAGCAGAAACATGTAACAAAAGAGTTAAGTAAGAATTATAAATTATTTTTCCTTTGTTATTTTATGACATTTAGGTGTTGGTCAGTCCTAAGTATTGTGCCTCAGCTTGACTTCTGCAGCAATTCAGATGTGACAACACATTTTATGGGAAACAACACATTGATAACTCCTGACTATTGTGAGTCTTATATATCTTTGGAAAAGTAAGTACTCTCTCTCTCTCTCTCTCTCTCTCTCTCTCTCTCTCTCTCTCTCTCTCTCTCTCTTTCTCTCTCTCTCTTTCTCTCTCTCACCTGACTGAAGAATGAGATTTTCTGAACAAGAGGTGTGAATTGTTCTAAAACAGTTCTTAACCAGGGTAATAGTGCTCCTTGAAGGCATTTTGAGTTCACAAGGGAGTTACAAATATCAAGAGGATACTATGAAGGTGCTAAGTGTTTTGAGGAATCTTAAATTTTCTAAGAAATAAAATATTTATACCAGATACAATACTTATATTTGAAACACATTATCCCAAAAATCTTTGTCAATTAAAACATAGATATTTTATCTGAGTAGAAACATGATTGAGGATGTGTCAGGGTCCAATATAAAAAAGGTTATATCCTTTGGTAACTCCCATATAAATTGAACATAAAGGTACACACAGAATTAAAAATATGGATAATAAACCACAGTACAAAATCACCTTCTGTTTGATAGATATCTGTTTTCTTTTTTTGAGAAAGGGGCTGTTGTATGACAAAAGGTTGTTAACTATTCTAAAGCATTTGATTGGCTATTTCTGTGCCAAGCAGAGAAAACTTGGACCAATCAAAGGAAAAATATCAGCAAGTAGACAAGCATAAAACAGATATTTCAGACTACATACTGCATTAATATAATGTAATTCTATTGCCTTTTCTTCCTGTGAATGACAAAAGCTTATTATGATGGTACTTAGTTCTGGTACCAACAACAATAGTAACAGGAGCAACAACAACAACAACAATAATAATGATGATGATGATGATAATGATAAAAATCCTTTCTACTATAGGCACAAGGCCTGATATTTTGGGGAAGGGGACTAGTCAATCACATCAATCCCAGTGTGTAACTGGTACTTATTTCATTGACCCTGAAAGGATGAAAAGCAAAGTCAACCTCGGCAGAATTTGAACTCAGAACATAGTGTTCACTCATAGGCCTGTTCAATCAGAGCTGACACAAACCAAAACAATGATAATTTAGTATTCCCGAAAAATATAGTCTTTGTACCTGATCCAAAAAATAAAAAGCAATATTATATCCAGAAGCATAGCAAAATAGTAAAAGCAAGGTGAGATCAATCACTTCCCAGGCGATATGAAGGGCACAAAATTTTCTGTTGCTTATTATGCTTGTTAATTAAGGTGGAGACACCAAGACTTTCTTAACCCTGAGTGCTGAGAACCATTGCTATGCCACTGATATAATTTTCTTTGTTCAAATTCTGATGCAGAGCTGAAAGAAATGGTGAAATGTCAACAACACCTTTGGTGAAGGTAAGTTTAAGATTAACTCAGTTCTTTTATGTTTTTCATTACATGAGACAAAACCTTTTAAAGGTATCAACCTTCACAAGATATCTTTTTTTATTTTTATACACTAATTTTCCCCTCTGTCCATTTCTTCTTTTTCCTTTACTCTCTAATTACTCAGGAAGAAGGGCAGTTCCCTTGAATTTTTTCAGGCCCCCAAAACAAGTAAAAGGGAGGAAAGAAGCTATTCTCAGACCAAAGGCTTGACCTGAATGCTTGCAGCAGAATGTATTCTAATAAAGACACCCATGATGGGGGTGTTGAACTACCACCCAAATAAGCAACAATAGGACTTGAACTTGGGATGCAAAGAGCCAGAACAATACCACAAGGCAGCTCATCTCATATTGTAACAACTCCACCAGTACCCTGTCTTAAACACGTACTTTATTTATTGAACCTCAGAAGAATGAAAAACAAAGTTGACCTTTTAAATCAGTTCAAATATGTTTGTGTCATATTTGACCAGTAAAAAGGCAATTTTCCATGCAGTTTGCTGTAGAGAAAATTATCGTTTTAAACAATAAGTGTCAGAACACCAATCCTCTCAGGGTACCCTCTGGTAGACCGATAAATGCATTTCTAGCTATTTGGCTATCATTAGTACTGGGTATTACACAAGAGAAACAACCCTGAGATAACTTTGGAAGCCCTAGCTTCCGATATAGTAAATTAATCCTTTCTACTAAAGGCACAAGGCTTGAAATTTGGTACAAGGGGACTAGTCAATAACATCGACCCCAGTGTTTCACTGGTACTTAACTTATTGACCCCAAAAGGATGAAAGGCAAGGTCAACCTCAGTGGAATTTGAACTCAGAACGTAGCGATGGGTGAAATACTGCTAAGCATTTCGCCCAGCATACTAACGATTCTGCCACCTCACCACAATAAAGACTATTTACAAACACATTTGAATAGATTTAAAGGTTTGTTTAGTTTATAACACTGCTTAGCCTGCACAATATATAATTTATTCCAGCCTGGCAGCTGATTGCACCTGTCAGTAAACAGTACTGATTTTCATTAAAGGTCTACAATAGTGGTTCTCAACCAGGGTCTATATGACTTTGGAGGTACATATAAAATTTTTTGGTAGTTAAAATTCAAGTGCAATAAATCGGTTATACACAAAATATTACACAATTCTTTATACAATTCTTAATAATATTTAATTATAAAAATATGATAGGATACGGCTATGAAGGTCCATCTGAGTAAAATAGGACTCAAAGGGGTTCACAGACAAAACTTGGTTGAGAACCTCTGATCTATAGTTTCCAAAGTCATCTCGGGATTGTCTCCCTTGTACTGATGATAAATGGTCTACTAGAGCGTTCAACAAGATGATTGATGGTGTTGTGAAACCTGTTGCCAAAAGCAAGTATTTTCTCCATAGCAAACTGCTGTGAAAATGTTTGTGTAACTGATTTATTGCTTTAGCATTCAGATTATTCTGTCAAATGTAGTGCCTATTTTTTCACATTGTTTTGAATTAACCATGCATTATTTTGTATCTTTGAGATTTTCATGATGTGATTGTATATTTTTTAAATGACATTGTAAGAAGAGGTGTGAAAGATCAGATTTGGTTAGTTTAGACATAAAACAGATTATTTCTGTTGGATATGGCTGGTTTGAATGCCAAAGCATTAAAAGTTTGTTCACTTTATTTCTGTTGATAACAGAGAATTGTTTAGTTTAGTGCTGCAGAATTTTTTTTTTTTTTCATTCTAGCAAGCAAAATGTATTTTTTTTAATCATTTCAGCTTATAAAACAAAGATACCAAGAATATGCCTTGATCTCTACACTAATTGAAACCTTTATCGTCATCAGTATATCTGTTGCTTACCTGACATTAGGAACGGCTTTACAGGATATTGGTGAGCAAATCATAAAGTCTTCCCATGTAAATCATCATCACATCATCATCCTTTAAGGTCTGTTTTCCATGCTGGCATGGGTTGGACAGTTTGACCAGAGCTAGCAGGTTGGTGAGCTGCACCAGATTCCAGTTTGATTTGGCTCAATTTCTACAGCTGGATGCCCTTCCTAACATGAATCAGTGTGTGCTGGGTGCTTTTAATGTGTAACCAGCTTGAGCACTCACGAGTATGAGTATTTTTTATTTGGCACCAGCACAGGACTCTTGCAGGCCAATCCTCTTCACCAAGGGATTCAGCCTTAAAACTTCTTCTGTGGGGGATGGCTTTTCTTGAGTACAGCAAGGTACCAGGTATCTGAGGCCTTTGTCATCTTGTCCAAACAGTTCAGCATTCTGAGAACATCCTTCATTTTCAATCAATTAGGCAAGGTTTTACTCATGGTACTGAATCTTTGAAACAGGGTTTATTATATTGTTGCTGTTGTTGTTATTTAGCTCCAGGTCACCTCTAATTGAGCAGATTTATTATTAAAGGTGTTTCAGCTGTCATTATGGTGACTTTTTGTATATCGGGATCTAAAATGCCCATTGTACTTTTCAATTTCAGAGATGATAGGGTGTGATTTGAGGGAGATTTGGTTCCTATCTCTAATAAGTGAAAGGACCACTTAGATCTCATTTGCTCGGGGTTATATTTTATGTTGTGACGATAATGTGGATTATAGAGAATCAAAACAGAATCCTAATTTGGTGCATTTGTTTAAGGTTTAAGTATCTTGATATATCTTTAAGGCTGATTCCATGTCACCTCTGTACCTGGCTTTCGTTGACATGGAGAAAGCCTTTGACAGGGTCCCCCGATCCCTTATCTGGTGGTCAATGAGGAAACTTGGGATAGAAGAATGGTTAGTGAGAGCTGTGCGAGCCATGTACAGAGATGCTGCCAGTAAGGTGAGGGTTGGAAATGAGTACAGCAATGAATTCCGGGTAGAGGTAGGGGTCCACCAAGGTTCCGTCCTCAGCCCCCTCTTATTTATCATAGTCCTCCAGGCAATCACAGAGGAGTTCAAGACAGGTTGCCCCTGGGAGCTCCTCTATGCTGATGACCTTGCCCTAATTGCGGTGTCACTATCAGAACTAGAGGAGAAGTTTCAGGTGTGGAAGCAAGGTCTAGAATTGAAGGGCCTTAGAGTCAACCTAGCTAAAACCAAAATCCTAATAAGTAGGAAGGTAGATAAAACACAAACCCCTTCAGGTAGATGGCCCTGCTCAGTATGTAGAAAAGGAGTAGGTAGTAACTCTATAAGATGTACCCGGTGCAAGCTATGGACACATAAGAGGTGCAGCAACATCAAAGGCAGGTTAACTAGCAAGTTAGTTTTTGTTTGTGGCAGATGTTCAGGTGCAATAAAGACTGTAAACAAACAGGAAACAACTTCTATCTCATTCCAGGGTGAAAAACTAGAGGTAGTCGATAGCTTCCGCTATCTGGGCGACCAAGTTAGTAGTGGGGGTGGGTGCGCTGAAAGTGTAGCTGCTAGAATAAGAATAGCCTGGGCAAAGTTTAGAGAGCTCTTACCCCTACTGGCGACAAAGGGACTCTCACTCAGAGTAAAAGGCAGACTGTATGACGCATGCGTACAAACAACCATGCTACATGGCAGTGAAACATGGGCTGTAACTGCTGAGGACATACGTAAGCTCGCAAGGAATGAAGCCAGTATGCTCCGTTGGATGTGTAATGTCAATGTGAATACCCGTCAGAGTGTAAGTATCTTGAGAGAAAAGCTGAACATTAGAAGCATCAGTTGTGGTGTGCAAGAGAGACGATTGCGCTGGTATGGACGTGTGGTGAGAATGGATGAGGATAGCTGCGTGAAAAAGTGCCACACCCTAACAGTTGAGGGAACCCGTGGAAGAGGTAGGCCCAGGAAGACCTGGGCTGAGGTGGTGAGGCAAGACCTTCGTACATTGGGCCTCACCGAGGCGATGACTACTGACCGAGACCTTTGGAAATGTGCTGTGCGTGAGAAGACCCGGCAAGCCAAGTAAGATCGTTGCCAGTGCCCCTGGACTGGTTCTTGTGCGGGTGGCACATGAGATGCACCATTTTGAGCGTGGCCGTTGCCAGTACCGCCTGACTGGCTCCCCTAGGATTTTCGAGCGAGATCGTTGCCAGTGCCCCTGGACTGGCTTGTGCGGGTGGCACATAAAAGACACCATTTCGAGCGTGGCCGTTTTCGTGCGGGTGACACGTAAAAGCACCCACTACACTCTCTGAGTGGTTGGCGTTAGGAAGGGCATCCAGCTGTAGAAACTCTGCCAAATCAGACTGGAGCCTGGTGTTGCTATCCGGTTTCACCAGTCCTCAGTCAAATCGTCCAACCCATGCTATCATGGAAAGCGGACGTTAAACGATGATGATGATGATGATGATGATGATGATGATAACTAACTACAAGCTCTCTCTGTGTCTTTCTCTCTTTCTCTCTCTCTCTCTCTCTCTCTCTTTCCTTCCTTCCCTCCTTCACTCCCTTTCTCTCTCCCTCCCTCATTCTCTTTCTCTCTCTCTCTCTCTTTCTCTCTCTCACACACACACATATTTTTCTGCCTGAACATACCATACAGTAAGTATGATTATGTACATACATATACATACAAAGGGAGGTATATACACTCATACAAATACATATATTCTTTTATTTGTTTCAGTCATTTGACTGAGACCATGCTGGAGCACCACCTTTATTCAAACAAATCAACCCCAGGACTTATTCTTTGTAAGCTTAGCACTTATTCTATCGGTCCCTTTTGCCGAACTGACATAAACACACCAGCATCGCTTGTCAAGCATGCTTTCCATGCTAGCATGGGTTGGACGATTTGACTGAAGACTGGCGAATCAGATGGTTGCACCAGACTCCAATCTGATCTGCTGATCTACAGCTGGATGCCCTTGCTAACGCCAACCACTCCAAGAGTAGTGGGTGCTTTTACATGCCACTGGCACGAGGGCCAGTCAGGTGGTACTGGCAATGGCTACGCTCAAATGGTATTTTTTACGCGCTACCTGCACAGGAGCCAGTCCAGCAGCACTAGCAATGACCTCGCTCAAAATTTTCTTCAAGTGCCAGTAAAGCGACGCTGGTAATGATCACGCTCAAATGGTGTTATTTACGTGCCACCAGCATGGAAGCCAGACAGCTGCTCTGGTAATGATCATGCTCAACGGTGCTGTTAGTGCTCCACTGGCATGGGTGCCAGTCATCGAATTTGGTTCAATTATGATTTTGATTTCACTTGCCCCAACAGGTCTTCGCAAGCAGAGTTTAGTGTCCAATGAAGGAAAGGTTGGCATGGGTGCCAGTCGTCGAATTTGGTTCGATTTCAATTTCATTTGCCTCAACATGAAGGAAAGGTACGAATAAGTGGGCTGGCTGCGGCCATGGATTATAGTCTCACTTGGCTTGCTGGGTCTTCTCATGCACAGCATATTTCCAAAGGTCTCGGTCACTAGTCATTGCCTCGGTGAGGCCTAATGTTCGAAGGTCATGCTTCACCACCTCATCCCAGGTCTTCCTAGGTCTACTTCTTTCACAGGTTCCCTCAACCGCTAGGCTGTGGCACTTTTTCACACAGTTATCCTCATCTATTCCCGCCAAATGACCATACCAGCGCAATCGTCTCTCTTGCACACCACAACTGACACTTCTTAGGTCCAACTTTTCTCTCAAGGTACTTACACTCTGTCGAGTATGCACACTGACATTACACATCCAGCGGAACTTTGTCCAGGCTATTCTTATTCTAGCAGCTACACTTTCAGCACACCCTCCCCCACTACTGACTTGGTCACCTAGGTAATGGAAGCTATCAACTAGTTTTTCTCCCTGGAATGTGGCAGAAGTTGTTCTGTGCACATTTTCAGTGTTTATTGCTCCTGAGCATCTGCCACATACAAAAACTATCTTCCTAGTTAGCCTTCCATTGATATTGCTGCACCTCTTATGTGTCCATAGCTTATACTGGGTATATCTTATAGAGTTTCTACCTCCTTTTCTACAGATCAAGCAGGGCCATCTACCTGAAGGGGTTTGCGGTTTGTCTACCTTCCTACTTATTAGGACTTTGGTTTTAGCTAGGTTGACTCTAAGGCCTTTCGATTCTAGTCCTTGCTTCTAGCAATTAGTGCAAGGTCATCCATGACCTTCATTACCTGATCCAACAACTTGATACCTCTGTAATTATTTGTATCTAAAGGATCACCTTTACCTTTGTAGCAGTTGACTATGGTGCTGTTACACCAGTCATTGGGTATGACTCTTTCATGTATTACCTGGTTAACTATACAGGTAACTAGGCTATAGCCGACACCACCAGATATTTTGAGCATCTCTGTGGTGAATCCTGATGGGTCGAGGGTTTTCCTGTTTTCACACCCTTAATTGCTTTATCTATCAAGGTACTGTCAATTTGGATAGCTGGTCCCTCTGTTGGGTTGACATTCAGCAGACTTTGTTTCTCTTATTCATTCTCTTTATTGAGCAACCTTTCATAGTGGTGTCTCCAAACCTCTCTCTTTGTAGCCTTGTTTAATGCAAGTGAACCATCATCATCCATGCGGACACATTTCTCTCCCACTACATCATGATTCTCTCTCACACACTGTCTTGCAACATGAAATACCTCAAGTCTTTGGTTCTCACAGCACAGAGCATTGGCAAATTTTTTCTTGTCTGCTTCCCCTCTGGCTAAATAAACCTGTCTCTTAGCTTACCTTCTGTCAGTCTGATACAGTTCCTTGCTACCACCGTTCTTCCTATCCTTCCAAGCCTGTTTCTTTTCTCTAATAGCCCTGTCAGCAACATTGTACCACAACCATTTACCTTAGGTCGAGAGGGGACTTTGCACCATCCACAGATCTAGTCAGTGGCCCTCAGCAGGTTGTCCCATAGAAACCTCCAGTTGTCTTCCACATCATGTGATGCTATATCCCCTTCTATTTTGTCAAAGGCTCTAAATCTCTGTCCAGAGTAATATGTCTCTTAAATCTCTTTAATCTTCCAGACCCATCTCCTCCATGCTGGTCGTCTTCTGGGAAACCATTTAGCCCTGATTCTGAAGTCGCTAACTACTAGTCTATGTTGTGGGGTACATTCTTTGCCTGGGAAGGTTTGGCATTTATAACTTTCCCAGGCAATATATTTATATATATATATATATATATATGTATATATACTTTATTTAAAAGCAGCAGAAATATAACAAAAAACTGTTACTCTGAGTTTCACGTTCCTGTTCATCGGACAGTTTTGTCCGATGAATGGGAACATGAAACTCTGAGTAACAGTTTTTTATTATATTTCTGCTGCTTTTAAATAAAGCATATTACTCTACGTATATGCACATACATTCATACACACACACACACACACACACATATATATACATGTACACAACCACATAAAAATAAACAAGCTTTTGACGGTTTTATAGATGTTTCAAAATAAAATTATGATGCTATGATGCTAGGTGTTCCCATTATTTTGTCCAACCCCTGTAGATATGTACTCATGCGTATATATACACACACATACATGTATACACACATGCACACACACACACACATACATACATACATACACATATCTGTATACTTCAACATGTGTGTGTCTGTATAAAAGGCGAATTAGTAAAGACATTTGAGTCATAGATACTAACAGTAGACTCTCTACATTTTGAGGTCTAAGTACACCAATGTCATCTTTGCCTTTCATCCTTTCAGGATGAATAAAGAATGTACCAGTCTAGAGCAATTGATTAAAGTAATTGGTCGCACTTCAAATGGGATGTTTATCAGTATGTGTTCCAACTTAGTGATTTCTGAGCTCAAACCCAGCCTTATGCTACCAAGGAAAAAAAAATGATGGTACATCTGTCAGGTGTTGCTATTGATAGATAATGTCCACAATGGAAAAAAAAAATCATAACAGAAATATAGTTTCTTTGGTTTGATCAAAAGGTTGGTTACCATCACCAAATATGTGTGTGTGTATGTGTCTTTATTGATGTAAGCTGGTATGTTAAGTTGTGTCTTTTTATGTCATAAATGTAACTTAGCAATTTGATAAATAGAAAGCAATAAAATAACAGTCAGATCAGACTGAAACAAATCATGGGATTGTTATGATTCCTTTCTACTATAGGCACAAGGTCAGAAATTTAGGGGGAGGGGACTAGTTGATTACATCGACCCAGTTTTCAGCTGGTACTTATTTTATTGATCCCGAAAAGACGAAAGGCAAAGGTAGACCTTGGTGGAATATGAACTCAGAACATAGCAGCCGATGAAATACTGCTAAACATTTTGCCTGGCACACTAACGATTCTGCCAGCTTTGCCACCTTGGGGTTGTTATGATTGAATAAATCAAGGTGGTGAGCTGGCAGAATTGTTAGCACACTGGGCAAAATGCTTAGTGGCATTTCATCCATCTTTACCTTGTGAGTTCAAATTCTGCCAAGGTTGATTTTGCCTTTCATCCTTTCGGGGTTAATAAAATAAATATTCGTAAAGCACTGGGATCACAGTAATCAACTTACCTCCTGCCCTTGCTGGCCTTGTGTCAAAACTAAAACTGAAACGATTAACTAAAACCCATGAAGACAGTGTTCCAGCATGACCCCAGTTCAATAACTAAAACCACAAACAGAATTAAGGAATTTCTCTTGATTAGTTGGCATATCATAGCATACTGTATAATAACACCAAAAGGATTACTAATTCAATGCTTTTTTCTCTTTATTGAATATTTTCTTTCCTTTTAATTTCAGTGAATGGAATAATTCACTCCACATTCTTTCGACAGAGAAATAACAATTGTTTACCTGTTCAATGGCAAACAGAGATGAGAGAAAAGTAAAATTTATTTATTACGAAAACTGTACATGTATCATCAAAACTGATAACAATTTTCATACAATTCTTAAGTTGAATTTTTCTTATAAACATATGGTGAAATTGTGACTTGTCCCTAATTTTCTTTACTTTGCATGAAATATTTGAAAGTAGTTTTACAAATGCTACTAACATCATAAATTAGAACAAATCTTTAAAACCACTCAAGTACTTCTTCTCCTTATAATTAAGTCATTTTATTTTTATTACTCATGTATACATATACCATTCATCATCATTGTTTAACGTCCGCTTTCCATGCTAGCATGGGTTGGACGATTTGACTGAGGACTGGTGAAACCAGATGGCTACACCAGGCTCCAATCTGATTTGGCAGAGTTTCTACAGCTGGATGCCCTTCCTAATGCCAACCACTCCGAGAGTGTAGTGGGTGCTTTTACGTGCCACCGGCACGAAGGCCAGTCAGGCGATACTGGCAACGATTTCGCTTGAAATGGTGTATTTTATGTGCCACCCGCACAAGGGCCAGTCCCGGGGCACTGGCAACGATCTCGCTCGAAAGTCCTTACACATGCCGTGGACACAAGTGCCATATTCAATATCAGTGTTTAGCCCCAGGTTAGTTCTAATCGATTGGATTTATTATTAAAGACATTCTAGCCATAACCAAGCCATCATTTAGGACTACATTATCCAATGTATCCTTTTTTTAAGACAGCACAATGTGATTTGAAGTAAATTTGGCTATATTCCTAACAAGGTGAATGACTACTTAGAGGTTCCTTTGACTCATGAAAATGTAATATTTTACCTTCATCTTAATATAAATTATCTCAGTATAATGAAATTTACTGATTTTGATGATTATGTTCTCTACCACCACTTATATTTTCAATATGATTAATGTTATTCATATACAAAACTTCACCACTAGCTGGCCAAGTTGAATTGAAGTGAATGAACAAGCCTTTGGAAGCTGACTTTCTCTAGAAGTTGATGGATCACTTAACTCTGTTATTTTCAGATGTGAAAAGAATCCCAAATCCATTGGTATTTAATGCAAAAACTAATATGCACATTACCACTATCAAACACAGAGTACTCACAAGGCAATGAGGAAGCCTCATCATAGCTGGCCTAAAAATGAACAAATCTTTCTCAAATCACATGCTACTATCTTAAAAAAAAAGGACACATCAAGTAGTGTAGTCCTAAAACAGACATTTAAAATAACACAAGGAAACCTCTTGCTTTTGTTTTAGAGGAAAACATTACTACCTCAGGTTCACTTTAGAAGAAAACATTGCTACCTCAGGTGACAAGAGCAAGGGGAGAAACTTTCATTTCCAACACAATATGCACTTCGCCAAACTGAATGCTTACAAATGCTCTAAAGCCTCTCTACAATATATCTTAGTGATTTTGATTTTGCTTACTAGTTACTACTAATTCCAAATATTTTAGTTCCTGTTACAATTTGTCAAAGTACTGAATGGTTATATTTTTCACGTTTTATATCATTAAGTACTTTAATTACCTTTTTATTTATGTATTTTCCTTTACAATTTACTTTAATTTCAGAATAATTACAAATATTTCAACTGGTATTTTATTTGGAATTATTTTTCTCATTGCAATATTCAGCCTTAAGGTATGAAGTTGACTTATTTTTGTAATAGATTTTTTAAATCAAAAGTCTACTGTATAATACAAGTAATGTTATTTCATAAATATCATGAGCTCCCCTCTCTTGCTAGTTCTCTCACTCTCCCCTACTTTCTTTCTCTTCCTATCTCACCCCACTTATTATTTTTCTCACTCTCTCTCTCTCTCTTCTATGTTACCCATTTTGTCATCACTTCTGATCCTTCTATCCCACTCCTCAACTCCCATTTTATATTTGACCTGCAATGTAGACAGACAAATTTGGCATCATTAATTGTACACTCTTTTCCTTCTCTTTGATAAAGTGCATCACACAAAACTCTTTATTCTAATGGTGTATTATTTTCATAGTACATGTCTTCAATTGTTATTTTGAACTATTCAGTTTGCTTTTTTTTTTAACAAATTTAAGTAATTTCTTTTAATGCTTTTTCACAGAGCTTTATTACAGTGATGGAAAAAGTCTCTTCATTCGCAATGAACACAATAAATATTTTAATCTTTTTTATGTACATTCAATCACGAAGAGACAAGAACAGGTGAATATTTTTTCATAAAATCATTTCAAAGACTATTATTATAGATCCTTGGAAAATGGCAACCAGATACCATGTGTTTTTGTTTTTTTTTCAGTTCATCTACCTTGTTTTCATGATAAACATCTGATTATCAGAATATATTTGAGGGGAATCCACAAAAGTGCGCAATATTCCCTAAGTAAAGCCGTATTTAAAACTTAATTAAAAATGAAATTTGCAATTTTTTCATTTTTACAATACTTACCTTTTCTAACCATATTTCTAATGAAATGCATGTGTTTTGGTTACTTTTGAAGATAATCAGAATTTGGAGGGATTTATTAAAATGAGATTTCTGTAATTAATCTGATATTTGGAACATTAATTAACTAAAGGTTTTTACATAAAACTGTGATGATGATTCTAATTTAAATATGATCACGTTAAAATTGTAATGCTTTATGTCATTAAGTCTGAGATGAGCTGGCATCAAAATACTTTTGATGTAACCTCTTGTACTATAATACTAAATCTCTGAATTTAATGAAAAGGTTAAAGAGTTTAATAAATATGTTGATCCGTACAAATGTGTATCACAGCCATGCAAGCAAAGTGAGGCATGTTAAGATAGCTCTATTAACTTTTCATCTAAGCAGATCTATGATAAAATAGATAAATAAGTTGTCCCTAAGAAGTGGAAATGGTCATGGATATAGCTTAAGTTCTTGTGCAGACTCCTTCATGTAATAAACAATGATATCCTTAAAATTTGAAGTAATGACACACACACAACCTGCATACTTGGTTCCAAGTCTAGCCATATAAAGTTTTCTCATATGAAAATAAGGATATAATACACCATATCAAGATTTATCAAAACCTCACCAATGTAGCAAAATAATATTGTAGATAGATTATGCCTTTGATTTCATTCCATAGTTAGGATTGCTTACTTACTGACATTAAGTGAAAAACTCTTAAGGTAGAAGAGGTGACAGGTTAATAACAAAGAATATAGCTCTCAAAGATGTTGCCTCCTAAGACTACTCCTTCACTACTACCTATGTCGACTTTTACACCATTTAAAGAATCAAATACTTCAAAATACAATTTTGAATGAACTTATATATTTCATGGATTTTTATAAACTTCCAACAGTTCAAAATATCTGTAGAATTTCCATTAGTACTGTAAGTATAGTAGTATTTTAGGACTATAGTTATGCCTTACAATCTTCACTTTCAAAATTCCAAGGCCAATACAGTTCCAGTAACATGTTGAGGCTGATTAACCCTTTCGTTATTATATTCTTATTAAAATATACTGATTTTATTTCAATTAATATTGAAAAACTGAAGAATTCATTAAAATAATTTTGTTGTTATTAAGCTGTTGTTTGGAACTTAAATTAACATGAAATTTTGATGGAAGGTTTTAATTTAAATCAGAAAGCTTGTATCACAGAACTAGGGGCAGTCTCATATCAAGAGTTAAACCAATTATAACTGTCCATCAAAACATGGCATCATACCAATTAATATAGACCTAGTTTGTCAATAACTGTGAAGGCACGTGGCTTAGTGGTTAGGGTATTCGGCTCACGATTGTATGGCCATGAGTTTGATTCCTGGCAGTGCATTGTGTTCTTGAGTGAGACACTTTATTTCATGTTACTCAGCTGGAAAAAATGAGCAGCAACTGTATTTCAAAGGGTCAGTCTTGTCACATTGAATCTCTCCGAGAACTACATTAAGGGCATGCATGTCTGTGGAGTGCTCAGCTACATGCACATTAATTTCACAAGCAGGTTGTTCTGTTGATCAGATCAACTGGACCCTTGTCATAAATGACAGAGTGCCAGTTTGTCAACAACATGGAACATAATTCAAGCAACTACCAGCATATCATTGGTATCTATCTGCACAGATATTAGTCACAGCCAAAAATGCCTACTGGTATTTGGTTATATCTTTATAGTGAATGGCAAAAACAGTAGCCCTGGACTATGTATTACATGTCTTGCAGTAGTTACACTCTTTTATGTTGAATTCAAGTCCCTGCAGAGTCAATAATATAGATTATCAATAGACACTAGACAAAATTTTGTTGGAGTCTGTATGAACTTCATATTTGTAGTCACTGACAAGTTGCTAGCACCAATGACATTTTTGTTTGAACCAAGTTGCTAAACCTACTAATAATAGCAACCAAATCTTCATCAAATCAACCCTACCATCTTGAACTGGTTATACTGGATATGTAAAACTTGATGGTCACAAGAAAATACTTTGCTCAGTTGATGTTGACTAAACTGGCAACACCAAATAATTTAGTGTGATTACTTTCACCAACATACTAATTACTTCATAGTTATTATCATTTCTACTATTGGATGAATTTCATTGACAGGATTTAAGTATGACCAATGTAAGACATTTTTCAGTCTGCTCCTACCACAAAGTAACTATATATTTAGTTAATATATCTGTGAGGAATTTTAGTATATGAGAAACAAGTTGTGCCAAAACAATCTATTTGATGCAATTTCTTTGGAGAGAAAAGTTTAAGGAATAATCAAAAGAAATGCATTAAGTTATTTTCTGATCAAAGGCAGGTTAATGTAGAACTCAGCTAATTAACAATAACCAGCCTGTCTCATTTAATTAAAGTTTAAAATTCCATACATGTTGCATTTAAAATCCATCCACTTTTTTTTTTTTTACACTCACTTTCCTACAGATGGGTTGGCTCTTGTTGGAACAATTGTTTTTACTGCTGAATCAGTAGAGAACAGAACCAGAGAAAGTAGAATTGAGATTTATTAATAAGCACAGGCACTAAATTTTGGGTTCCATCCTACTCATGAGAAATTTGATAGACAGAAACTGTACCAAATGCTACATGCACACACACACACACAAGGGCCAGCTGAAAAATTCATAGGTGACCAAGATAATCTCATGGAATGTGACCAAATGAAGGGTATTTTTCAACATAGTTCTTGCGGTCCACTCACTTCTTCCATTAGTGTTACAGTTGGATTTCATTGAAGAAGCTTTCATCCTCTTGGTCAAAAAAGTTATCAATAGCAAATATGACAACACAGTGATATAGGTTTCAACCAAATGTTTTTATATGTTGTGGAGCAGATGGGGCCAAATCAGGAGAATAGGTGGAAGTGATAAACCTGCTGAAAGCTAGTCATTTGAAACAAAGAACTAGTATGCTGAAGCATTGTCCTTTTTTCAGTTTTCCTGGTCTTAATAGCATTTCATAACAGCCCCAGCAAGTTGGCATAGTATTCTTCATTGATGGTGTGACCCTTTCGAAGATAATCAATAGACAATGCCTTTTGCATTCCCCAAATCTGACCTCCACCACCTTCCTGCAGATGAAATGATTTTGGAAGTCAGGAGGGGTGATTCTACTGCATGGATCCTCTCTTTCTCTCCTCCCATGATGTGATCAGTCTGGCAGTTTTGATCAAGTGGCAGAAGACATAACAACCAGGGCAGAAATCATCATGCCAAGCTCATTGTGCACAACATTCTCACAGGACATGTTAATAACATTGGCAATTTGACTTATAGTCAATCACCTGTCATCCATCACTATGTGATCATGATCAATGTTTTCCTCCGTGATGGCAGTTGCAGGACATTCAGACCACCTTGGGTCATTTTCAAGACTCTCTCTTCCCATCCAAAATTCAGCTGCCAACTTTTCCACTATTGATAAAGTGGGAGTGTCATCCCCTAATGTAGCAAGCATATATCAGCATGAATGTCCTTGGGAGCAGAACCCTTTTCCTGCAGGTATTTGATAACACCACTGCCAAATTTTGTTAATTTTCAAGAGTCACTACTAGTTACTTTTGAAACCTTCTTTGAACAGTCACATGTTAGTTTACCTGAAAAGAAGAGTTGGAATTAATGCATGCAAGGTTTCATAGCCCTAGCTTCACTCCTTCATAGACAGCTTATGAACTTTTCAGCCCACCCTCCTCTTTGTGAGTGTGTGTGTGTGTATATATATATATATATATATATATGTATGTCACACACACATGCATATTTGTTTCCATTGACAATATGCAACATTTGACATTCATTTCTCTTGTGTAAATATCACATACATCATTTGTCAATGGAGGCCAGTGGTGTAAAAAATACCTTACTTAAAAATCCAGTGAGGGCAATAGAAAGACATCAGGCTGTAGAATATAGCCTCAAGTTTTGCACCAGCATAGAAAATGAACATATTCAGAGACACAAACACTGGTTGTAGTACTCATGACCACATTGTCAATCATCCAGTACCGTAACTATTGTTTCTTCTTATTCAGGATCAATAGGAAATTAAAAAACTATCTTCATTGCTAAGGTTTGCTATGTAAATGCCTGCTATAAAGCTAACAGTATGTAACACTTCTAGTCATACCAAAGTAATAAAAACTAATGAAATCATTTAATGTTGCTCCACACAGCAGTGAATTATAATAATAATTGCTTGTCTACCTCCTACAGCTCTGTATAATTAATATATATATAGGTTAATAGAAACATATCCAGTATTAGAAAATGCAATTTTTAAAAAAAATCTCCACTTATAAGAATTTCTTTGAATAAAAAGCTTTAATCATTTTTTCTTTTTGATCTAGCAATGTGGAAATTCCCCTGCCAATGCCTAAATGGATGAATCTGATAAGCTATTTGTTGCCAGTATATTTTGGATTTGCAGTAATTTATGATGGGTTTCTTACAATAACAGATTACTTGGAATCTTCTAAACAACACAATAAAACACTGCATGCTTTATATTCTCATCAATAAACTAAGACATTCTATATGATAAATCATTGCCAAAACAATTGTCTTCCTCTTTATCTAATAAAAATTTATTTTTGAAGTCAAATATTCATTCTCTAAAATTGTTCACTTGTAATATGAACCTCTTACATTTTAGGGATATCTAGGAATATTAACAGCCAAAATCTTCATCTACAACTTAGTAATTTGAAAAATATTACTAAAAATAAAAATGGCAGGAATAAATGTTAAAATTTATTTGTGATTTTCATATTAATGGTTTAACTTATACAAAAGAGATTCTTGATCAAACAAAATGGCTGTTATGACAAACACTAAAATGTATTGCATGTATTTCATAAGTTAATTATGTAATTATGCACCAGCCCTACTTTAAATTGGTGAAATCTGCAGTGGCTGGGGAGAAATAAATAGATCAATTTCTATAACACTAACTTGCATGAAGGAAGACCAGTGAAGCCAACTTAGACAAATGAAAATATATATAAAGACCTTTAGGTGAGAAAACATTATGGCAGCCATATTTTTTACAGAAAGAAATGTCATTTAATGGTAATCTTGTTCGTATGATAGACTTTTTCACAACAAAACGTGTTAACATTTCTACCACTTTTAACAGTACCAAACACTTCTAGTCATACCAAAATAATAAAAGTAATTTTTCATCTAGCAATGTGAAAATTCCCCGGCCAATACCTATGAATCTGATAAAATATTTGTTGCCAGTATATTTTGGATTTGTAGTAATTTGATGGGTTTGCTACAATAACAGATTACTTGGAATCTCCTAAACAACACAATAAAACACTTTAGATTCTAAATCTAAACAGTCAATTCACTCCCCACTTCAATTCATTTTGAAAATGAAGAATTTAAAGTAACTGTCATTATTTAGTTAGTCTTTAGAATATAAATAACTTGGGATTTGGAAACAGTTTGAGCAAATTTCTATCAAAAAAGTTCAAGTAATGTATCTTTTGTATGAAAGCCAAACTTAATAGTATTGGGATACTTATAATCTTGCCCAAGAACTTGGATGTCCATATTAGCATGAAAAACTGGATGTGACATGGTCCATGTTCATGCTACTTTTCTGTTTTTACAGCTGAATGCCTTTCTAGCAGGGCACAACATTGACGTTAAAATGGCAGTCTGCCTCACAATAAAAACAATAAGCTAAAATTAAATGTTATAATATTTATTTACTGGAGAAAATATTTTAGAATCTTAGTTTTTGGAAAAACCATCTGTTTCTACCAGTCTTGTACCTGAAATAAGAAAAAAATTTTTATCAGACACAGAATGTTTAGTATAAGTTATACCAAATGACATAAATCATCAACTATACAATATCTGCATTGAAATGGTTGACAATCTAATCTGTCTGTAACAAACAATGAAATATGTAAGGCTACAAAATAAGAATTATGTATTGCAATGGAATTTGTTCTTTCATATAATTAGATGTTTTCACTGACTTGCAAGCAAGCAAAATCCATTTTATTACATCTTGCTATTAGAAAAGAATGAAGCTAAACAATGCAGTTGCTTTTTGTGGACTTTAGCCCATCAACAGCTCCAACACAAAACAAGTTTTCATAAAAACAAGAAAATCAATTTACCTCTCTTCTAATTTAGCTTTCACTTCTCGTTTAGCTCTGCGTTTCAAAGCAGGATCTCTGAAAGCATCTTTGTTTACGTGAGATTTGTCCAAGGTGACGTCCACAGAATACCTACAACATTTCAAGTTATAATTTTTATAACTCAACCAAAACAGATTTATTCAAAACCTCTTTTCATATTAATTTCTATTTCTCAATGTGGTGGATTCTACAAATCACTTAGCACAAGTAGCAAAAAGGAAGCAGTTTCCTATTTTGATGGCATTCATCCAATAGTTTCAAATGAAGCCCCCTTTTTACAAGATTAATGTATAATTCCTAAGATAACCAAATTAATAGATGCTTAACCCTTTCGTTACCAAACCGCCCGAAAAAAAATTTTGGTTGATGTGACCAAACCGCCCATAATCACCTATTCATATTTAAATGAGAATATCCGAGCAAATCTCGTTGCAGCGAGTCAGAATTCGAAGGATTTTCCACTGAAGACCTTGATAAATCTAACTCTGTAACCGAAAAAAAAAAGCACGTGGTATTTGATAATGAATCTGTTTAATTTTCCGAAAATGAAAGCAGTGAATCCGAGAGCTCCAATGATGGCAATAAAGAGAATGAATTAGTACCTGAATGGAGTGAAAATTTTAAAACTCCTTTCAGTGATTTTTCTGAAGAAACTGGACCAAGTCACAGTCTTACCCAGGAGAGTAAAGCTTTAGACTATTTCTTTTTGCTTTTTCCGATGTACCTATTTGAATTGATTACGGTGGAAACAAACCGTAAAAAAGGATAGTTTGTGGTTTCCCACAAACTTGGAATGAAATTAAAGCATATTTTGCCATAAATATTATGGGCATTAGAAAGTTACCTAGAATAACAAATTACTGGAGTAGTGATGAAACCTTTGGAGACGAATATGTCTCAAGTATAATGACGAGGATACGGTTTTTAAAATTGACTCAATATCTACATGTAAGAGACACGAGCAGTACACCAGTACGTGGATAACCAGACTTTGATCCCTTATTTAAAATAAAACCCCTCATTGACTGTGTTCAAAACACATATAAAACAGTTTATAGATGAGGATATGGCGGGCTATAAAGGCAGAGTGCGTTTTTGACAGTATATGCCAGGAAAGCCCACAAAATGTGGGATCAAAGTTTGGAAGATTTGTGAATCAAATACTGGGTTTTAATTTTATACTGGCAAAAGAGACAGTAATGAATCCAGTAATGTGTACAACTCTTCTATAATAATATTTTGTTGTATACCCAATTGAATATTAGTTAATAACCCATTTTCTATAGCGATGTTTGAACAAAAATTTTAATAATTTTATATTTTGTTGAATTTACCTGTAATTAGAGTCACTTTGTGACAAAAATTTTGGTATAGAATTGGTTGAGAACCTTTCGTTAAATTATCTTCTAAAAATCACATTAATATGTTGATAAATAAAAAAGTTGTTTAATGAAACCAGACTAAATTTATGATTATGTTAGAAATTAATTGAAACACATAAGGGGTGTATTTTGGTTAGAAATATGGTAACGAAAGGGTTAAGAACTTAAGAGCAAGAAAGAAAAAGAGCATTTTGGAACAGATTTTTATCTTTGATACATGTGACACTATTCCTTATCTATGAAGCCACTAATGGAGATTCTTCCACAAATTCGCTATTAGTAACTGTCAATCCCTTCTTAAATGAATTTGCATAATTACACACGTAGAACAGCTGGTACATATAAACGTCATAAATCCAAAAATCTGAAATGCAAACACTATTTTTTGTTCAGAGCAAACAAAAAAACTTAAGCAATTAGAAACTGGGTAAAATGCAATTTGCATTAGTTATAAAAAGAGCTTAAGATGTGTGATTCGCAACAACATATCAAAGAATAAAAACTATCAATCTCTCAATTTTATTACAATTTCTAAAACCCACCCCCAATAGATACAAAGTTAATGCTGTAAAAATAATTTGTTACTTGAGAATACAATATAAGTTTTAGTAAAATGAGATAAAGGGAAAAAAAAAAAAAAGAAACTAAATTGAATGCAAACTACTAACAATAATAATAACATCGAAAAATACCTTAGGAATGAGAACCCAGGTTCAAAATTTCCCCAAGACACCCGAAGAAGGCTGGAGGGTATATCAGCCGAAACGTTAAAAATAATTACTTTTCATAAATATCCAGAAATTTGACCCTGCTTCAAAAAATCCATATCACTTGTTTTGAATAATTTTTAAAGTTTGCCTTGCATTCTCTGTTCAATGGTATGTTTTCTCAACAAGTGAAGCTGTGCATTTATAATACCTATTCATATTTTATACAGTTCTTTTAATTTATATCACTATTTATATAATTTTTTTACTGTCCTATTGTAAAGAACATTTATTTCTGTATACTATATAAAAAAATTAAACATCAAGAAGGTTTAAAAATTGATATTGTATCTCTTATAATGCAAAGGAATTAATCAATCACATGGGGAAAAAAGTCATGTGGTCTGCAAGTTCAACCCCCTGCATGATATTTATTAGGCTAAAATGGAAGCTCCTTGTTTGTGTGTTTATAGCAAGAAGATATACACATTGCTAAGAAATTACCTATAAATTAGTGTATCAAATGAAAAATACTTTTTCACCTTTTCCCACCTGGACTGACATTCGCTTTCAAGATTAGTTTCAAACTTTTGTACAAAGTCAGTAATTCTAACCATGGTGGAATTTGAACTCAGAACATAAAGAGACAAAATGTTGCTAAGCATTTTGCCTGGTATGCTAACAATTCTGCCAGCCCACCGCCTTCACCTGGACTGAGATTTCCTTCCAATATTGCCACCAGATGTGCAATAAACCAACAATAAGTGTCTTGGAAGCTTGTAACCAAGAATATTTTGTTCACACATGCATGATATAAAATAAATCTAAGAGGCACACACTCACAAGTTACTTGAACTGCAAGTAAATTTTTCCATAGAGACGTTTCTGTAAAAACGCTATTACTAACAAACCAGTGTTAGCAAAAGTTCCAAGTTTTTGGTAGAAATTTTTATAGCAAGCACAAAAATTAAATCCAGCTATCAGAAACTGGAAACAGAGTGCAGCACTGCATAAAAAGTGTCTTAAAACAGTAAACCAATTGCAGTTTTTGTGATTTATAACTTATTGCAATTCTATATCAAAGGTGGTCTTCACTTAAAATCATTTTTAGGTCCCACAAGTGGTTCTGCAGCAAGTAAAATATTAAATCCATTTAAGAAACCAAGCATAGAATGCAGTTTCATTAACTGTAAAAGGGCATTAAGACATGATTAATATTCAAACAATTCTAGTGTGTATATTTATTCCCTTTCACAATCACTTAACCCTGAATGATATTTTACCAACTCTTATACTATCCCATCCACTTAATTCATTTTAGATGTTTGAGTGAACCAGTGCCTTGTTAAATTGTCATGGAAATACTATTAGCTTTATTAGTGGTGTTAAGGAGTCAAACATATCTAATGGCCACATTGCACCGGATATTTTACTAATCTAAAACTTATGAATTTAGACTGGTTTAATAAAACTTTACTTAACATATTGCGATTTTTGAAACTCAATTCAACAAAAGGTTCTTAACCAAATGTTTCATAACTTTGTCTCAAAAACGAATCTAATTACAGGTAAATTCAACAAAATATTAAATTATTTAAACATCAACATAGAAAATGAGTTATAAGCCAATTTTCAATGAGTATACAAAATTTTAACAATAGAGAATTGTGCAAATTACTAGATTATTTATTAGTTACAGAGCTTAAAGAGTTAAAGTGGCATACCAAAGTCACTTGAGCTGCAGACAAAAATATTTTCTCAAATGTCTCTACAAACAAGCTATTACAAAGTAGCTTTGCAAAAAATACAAGTTGTAGAAATTTTTATAGCAAGCATAAAAATTGAATCCAGCTATCAGAAACTGGGCACAGAGTGCAGCTTGCATATTTCTGCTGTAGATAAATTTTAATTCTACAACTTACCTAGTAGGCATAAGATGGTTATAATTGCAAACTTTGATGAATGTCTTAATCTTAGATCTCTGCTTCAGCTTCTTTTTGCTCATGCGTTTTGTCACTTTGCGGGGATGTCGGTCAATTCCTGCTACTAAAGCATGGGAATATCCTTTGTCTTGAGTACCTTCATCATAATTCTGAAATAAATAAATAAAAGCACTTCAGGTTAACCTTTTAGCATTCACATTCTGTCAAAAGTAAAGCTTATTTATTCACATTGTTTTGAATAAATCATGCAGTATCTTGCAGCTTTGAGATTTTGATAAGGTAGTTGTCAATTTTTAGAATGACATTGTAGGGTTGGTTAGAAGCCAGGTCTGACCAGCTTGAGCATAAAATGGGTAGAACATTTTGGTCAGATATAGTCAGTTTAAACACTAAAGAATTAAACATAAAATGGATGTCTTAGTAACTCATATCTACTCCAGTTTATAAATGTCACTGGTTTCAGTTCAGAATATACAAAGATCCCTTTTGTGGTTGATTCTTTTCTACTTTAGAAATTTTTAATATTAGAAATGAAAAATTTTCAAAAGCCAAAATCTTACTAGTCTCCCAATACAAAAAGCATTCAAAATTAGAAATTGGACAAATGACAATGATCTCCAAAGTCTAACACATTGGAAAACTTCTTGCTTCCAGTAAAAGCCTTCTTACAGAGCTGAAAACAAACAGTCCTGAACCAAGAAGATTGTTGATGCAGCAGCTCAACTATTTATTGCAAGAGAGTCAATACTTTATTACTATTATTCTTCTTCTTCACTCAAGAAGAGAACAGGCATATAATAATAGATAACAGAGCTTGAAACTTTGATACTGAAATCTACCCAAATTCCAGAATTGAGTGCCATACCATAATGACAAAAGAAACTTTTGTTCAATCCCAATTTAGTATCTAATTCTGCAAAAGCTTGAAAATTCAACAGATCACAATATTTTATATATTTTACACTTGGAAATAACAAAAAACATACGAGAACAGGGATTTCAATGTCACTAATTTCAATAAATACCAACAATCTAATACTTGCTTAAACACAGCCAAAACTCATTGGTTAATACAGGAGCAATGAAGAACCTTCCATAATATGCTTATACCAGTCCACTTGCTTCCAGAAAGGATGGTAACAAATCAGGTATTGTTACCAAATTCTATATTCTCCTAGAAATCAAACAGTCCCAATGAAAACTACACATCCATTGTTATAGTTACTACTAAATGGTTTTTACCTCTAAATTAACATCCAGGTATACACATTACAGAACATTAAGGTGACTGTAATCACTCAACCTAATACAAATAACAGCCCAACTCCCACTATTCCTCTCAAATAACCTACAGTTTTAGTAAAGAACATATCAGATAATGTGGTCTGGATTCTCTGCACATAGGTTGGTCAGGACAGGAGTCTTTTAAAAGTTTGATCAATGAAGGTTGATACATGACTAAATGGCAACTTAAGGAATAATAAATTAATCAACAGAACAGGTATACAATACCTTAACAATGATGGCTTTCCTGCCAGCAAATCTACCGTTCAGGATCAACACCACCTTGTTGGCTTTCATAAACTTCTTCATTGTTGTGCTGCAAAAAAAAAATATATATATATATATAAATATATATTTAAGAGTTTATTTTAATAAAAAAAGAGAAATCAAATATTTATTGCAAACAGAAACTTTACTAGCAATCCTTGAGATTAGGAATCACTTTCACTTGTCATCCCGTGGTTAATATTTTAAGAGAGATGGCCTGCAAAAAATGTTTTTTGCCCTAAGTTTGCAGGCATCTCTATCATGCTTGAATTCTTTTGCCTTGTTCAGAGGTACAGGCGTGGCTGTGTAATTAAGAAGTGCACTTCCCAACTATGTGGTTTCAGGTTCAGTCCTACTACATGCAACCTTGGTGCTTTCTGCTGTAGCTATAAGCCAACCAAAGCCTTCTGAATGTATTTGGCTAAATATGTTTCTCCTCTTCACATTACACAACTGGTATGAGTGCCACCATCATACAAGTGGTGTTGATTGCTTCCTATCTTCTATGGAAACCTGTCCAGTCACGGAGAAATAGCTTGCATAGAAACAGGTGCAAGTTTTTAAAAAAGGATATTTGGCCATAGAAAATCTGCTCCAGCAAATTGATTGACCACCCAAGTATGAAAAAGTGGATGTTAAAACTGAGGAGAGGTGCATGTTTGTAATCTCCAACATCACGAATCTGAAAAATTTTGCATTTTTCAAGAAGAGGTGCGAAACTGCATTAGCCCCGAGAATTATTAGAAAATTATACAAACTGTAGTTATATCTAGAAATAGCAAGTAGGAAGGCTATCTTAGAGTATTAGTAATAAACCACGTGTGTTTATTTACATTTCTGAAGAAGATCGTCGGTTTCCGTAAAATTTTTTATATTTTTTTACATATGGGGTTGGGGGGAACGGGGATCTTTTGAAGTCGGCGTAAAAGCGAAAGAGACGTGTGTGTGTGTATGTTTGATGGGGTGTGCGAGACAGAAAGGCGGTGTGGATGTGAAGTTCATTGTTAGTATGCGTGAAGAGAGAGAGACAGCTGAAATTTAAATTTTTATTCACTTTTTGTAGTGAGTGAATGTGTAAATGAGGACAGAGAATAAGAGAGAGAGGTATGTATGTATGAATGGCTTCAATGACACATATATACATAGCTGTACATATGCATATATACACACATATATAAACGTAAATGTATTTGTGTGTGTGTGTGTGTACGTATATATATAGGCATACATCTATCTATAATTTGCAGTAAATAGATGAAGTTTAGCCATTACTTTATTTCAATTAATGCCAGTTTCGTTAAACAACCACACATGCGGCGGTCACTAACATGTGGCGAAGGTAAAGAATACGTACACTCGGTGGTTAGGGTTAGAGTTTTTGTTACGCCGAAAACCGATGGTTTCCTTTACCTCTGCCTATGTTTTAACTCAATCAACAACGAAAGTGGTGGCCTAATCAAGTATTGCCAAGTTGTTTTATATTTTTCGAAGCCATATTGTTTGTTTCGTAATTTAATTTAAATGGAAAAATATATAGGTTCGCAGTTTTGAAATAGAGTTGAATTTCTCGTTTTTTAAGTGCATATCTATGAATTTGGGGATTGAATATTTAATTTCGCTCAGTATAAACTAGTCAAGTCTTCCTAAATCACTAATATAAAAAATTAGGGTAATTTTTCAGATCAACACCCGCACGATTACCTAACCCTAAACCCGTAACACCCTAGTGAAAATCGTGCGGGTGTTAATCTGAAAAATTACCAATATTAGAAGCCAGTAATTACATATTTCTAAAGAGTCCCAATATATTTATAAGACACAGTAGCGATAACCGAGCTGGAAATACACGTCTTAATAACTAACCATGTGATAGGAAAATGGTTTGCTTCGGCTAATGTCAATTGGAAATATCAAAAATACGTTCATATATTATGAAGAGGTGAATTCCAAAGTTGTGCATATCGTAAGACGTAAATACTGCTTTAAGATAGAAGACATTCAACTTCACTACACATGTGATTCAGCCTCCATTAGAGATTATATATAGAAAATATGAACTTTTAAAATTATGACTATTTACCAATAGAGAGGACAAATTTGCTTTCTTTTGTAAGACTTCGTGGAATTGTAATAAAAGAGAAATGTTAAAATATAATGCATATGTGATGATTGACAACATAAATGCACACGACAGAATCGTAATTCTAAAAATAATTCAACTTTAAATGAATTATAATTTTAAAAATATGAACATTAATAAAACATAAACACTTCATTTAATAACAAAATTGCAAAACACAATTAATAATTTGCAGTAAATAGACGATTCACAATGATTTCGTTATAAGAGAAATTTTTACCGACATTACCTTGCACACGGGGCAACCGGAAAAGGAAAGACTGACGAGATTTTACGTGAATGAACGTAATTTCACGAAGTTTCAATGTTGATATAAAATAACGCTGTAGATGGACGGAAAACGAAAAGTAATTTTCAATGAAATATTGCTATTAAAATTTATAGCAAAAAAATGTTATTGGTGCCATAAAAATAAAGTATTTTGCGACGAACTTATTAATTAAAAATGATTTCTTCTTTAAAGCATTTAGCATTGACTTTATAGTTAATTGTATTTCAAAACTATAGAAAACGGTGAGCTTTTTTTTTTTAAAGGGAGATTACTGTATCTTCATAATTGCACAAAAAGTAAACTACTCACTTCAGGTTAATCTGTAAGTTGCGTGTTGATAAATTGATCCAAATTTTAAAGATGGGGAAGAAAAAGCAGAAGGATCAAGAAAAGGTAACGAAAAGTTATAAATTTACTAAATCTGACAATATTGATAATTCTGATGATTCAACGCCAAAGATTATACTAAATACCAATATGGAAAAAAAATTGATTACGATGATACTTGATTGGAAAAAAAGTAAAATACTTGTAAAAGACGTCAGTGAAAGAATGACAACAAAAAGATTGACGGATGTATATACTTGTTTGGCGCGTGCCGGTTTCAAACACAACCAGATAGAGTCTGCTATGAGGAGCACACTGATATATGGCGGTGATCTTGTTGATTCTCTGGACTGGCTCTGTCTCAATATTGCAAATGACGATCTTCCTTCAGAATTTTCCGAAGCGTTAAAAAGAGAAGAAATAAAAAGGCGACCAGGATTTAAAGAAGAGCAGGTAGATAAATCGCAAATTTCTTCTGGTTATCAAGTAGTTGAAAAACCTGTCCAAAAAACAAGTGAGAATAAGGACAGCCGTTTGCCCGAGGGAGAAGGCGGAAAAAAAGACTGGGTGAAAAACTGGATTATGCAATATGCTGAAGAAGAATCTGACAGTGATTTAGAAGAAAACGCTGCACCGATAGATCCAAATATAAAATACAAAACTTTAAGTTCTTCTTTAGATTCTACAATAGTACTCGCTGAACAAGCGAAAAAATCTGGAAACAAAGAAAAGCATAGAGAATACTCAAAAAAGATCCGGCAAATGCGGCTAGATATGGACGAATTAGCTACCCATCCAGACTTTGATCGTAAACTTGCTGGAATTTCTCTTTTAGCACCAACCAAACCTGAACCTAAACCTTCCAAAGTACAGCCTCCGAGTTTGACCGTATCAAATGCTAGTTCAGGTACTGGAACTAATAAAGCCTTGTCTAAGGATAGCTGCAACTCAGATGTATCAAAAAGCACACCAGTAACAGCAAGGCCAAAATCCTCCAAGAAAGCTAGTGATGAAGATCTTGCTCTTGATATGTTAGAGAATATGGCAATTGGTGATGCACCAAAACCTTTGCCTGAGAAAAAGAAAGGAGCATCACATATAGTTAGCCGTAGTTTTGAGTACACAAAACAACAATGGACTGGGAAATCACCTAAACAATTCCTTAATGACTGGACTCGGAAAAACCTCCCTAAAAGTGACTTAGCCCATTATGAAAGAGTCCATGTGAAAAACTTTTACAAATGCAAATCTTCCATTTCCAAGAAAGATGGTTCTCAACTTACTGTTATACCAGACATCCTTTGCCCCTCTGTAAAAGAAGCTGAACATGTTGGCTCTACTCTGTTACTCTATAATCTTTGCAGAGGACAACCAATCTATCAGTTACTTCCACCTCCTTATCGAGATTTATGGCTAGAATGGATGGAAGCAGAAAGAATTAGTAAACTGAGAGCACAAGAAATTAATAACAAACCCAGAGATACCCTTGTTGCAAAACTGCTGAAAGAACTCAAGTTAGCCCCAACACTCTCCAAATCTAAAGCTGAAAAACCTTCAGATGAGCATAACAGTGATGACAGTGTATGTGATGACTGGTTCTTAGCAGATGTGGAAGATCCTGAAGAAATTGTAGAAAAACCCAAGGAGAAAAAAATTGTTTCGAAGCCTAGGGTTAATGAAATTAAAGACAAATTTTTGAAAAAGATAAACAGTAAGAAATATAATGAATATTTAAATCAACGGCAATCACTACCTGTATTTGCATATAAAGAAGACATACTTGCTCAAATTGATCGCAGTAAAGTTGTTGTGATTGCTGGAGAAACTGGTAGTGGAAAAAGCACACAAATTCCCCATTTCCTACTTAAAGATAGAATTTTGTGCGGAGAAACGTGTAATATCATTTGTACTCAACCACGTCGAATCTCTGCTGTGAGTCTTGCAAACAGGGTTTCTCAAGAGCTAGGAGATGACCTGCCTGGTTCACCAGACTCCTTTTGTGGTTATAAAATTCGATTTGAGTCTAAATGCTGTCCTACAACTTGTTTAACTTATTGTACTACAGGTGTTGTGCTGCGTCAGTTACATTCTGATCCTAGTTTTAAAAATGTCACCCACATCTTAGTTGATGAAGTACATGAAAGAACAGTTCAATCAGACTTTCTTTTGATTATTCTGAAAAGACTTCTTGAGTCACGTGATGACATTAAAGTTATATTAATGAGTGCAACTATTGACTGTAACCGCCTCTCTGATTACTTCAACCATTGTCCTATCATTAAAATTCCAGGCCGAACATTCCCTGTTGATATTTTCTATTTAGAAGACATCATAGAAATGAACAATTATGTCTTGGAAGAAGATTCTCCTTATTGCATCCCAGCAGCAATGCTCCGTGATGAGCAGAAAACAAGTGTTGAAATCACTGGCACTGGAGGAACTAAGCAGAAAACAGATCTGTATTGGTCAAAGGAAGATATCATTGATACAAGTGGACTTGACAGAGACAAATATAGCAAACATACCCGACTAACTGTTACGAGAATGAAACCTTACAAAATTAATTTGGATCTAATTCTTCATTTACTTAATTACATAGACGAACATGGGGAAATTACTGATGGTGCCATTCTGATATTTCTTCCAGGATTAGCGAATATACAAGAGCTCTATGAATTGCTCCAAAGTGATCGCAAATTTGCTAATCCCCGACGATTTAAAGTGCTTGCTCTACATTCTGTTTTGTCATCTGAAGACCAAAGCTCTGCATTTCTGTCTCCACCTAAGGGAATTCGAAAAATTGTGCTGTCTACAAACATTGCTGAAACTGGCGTTACTATTCCAGATGTAGTGTATGTAATTGATGCTGGTAAAGTAAAAGAGAATCGATACGTTGAATCAAGTCGAATGAATGCTCTAGAAGAAGTTTTTGTTAGTAAAGCTAGTGCTAAACAACGGTCCGGTCGTGCTGGGCGAGTACGCAATGGCATTTGCTATCGACTTTATACCAAAGATAATTATATGAAACTTCGTGAGTTTACTGTTCCTGAGCTTCTTCGAGTTGCTCTTGAAGAACTCTGTTTACATATCATGAAATGTAACCTAAGCAAACCAGAAGAATTTCTCCAGCTTGCACTCGATCCACCTCAGCTACAATCTGTCTCTAGAGCAATGATGATTCTTGAAGAGGTTGGGGCTTGTGAAGGAGAAGTGTTAACACCACTTGGACATCATTTAGCAGCACTTCCTGTACACGTTTCCATTGGTAAAATGCTTATTTTTGGAGCAATGTTTGGTTGTCTTGAACCTGCAGCAGTCATTGCTGCTGCAGTAAGTGGAAAATCTCCATTTGTAGTTCCACTTGAAAAAAGGTCGGAGGCTAACATGGCTAAGCAGAATTTATCAACAGCTTGCTCTGATCATCTCACTATTTATAATGCTTATTCTCGATGGAAAACTGCCCGCAAAGCTGGGTTTCAAGCAGAAAATGCATTCTGCATGCAGAACTATCTTAAAAGAAAATCTCTTATTGAAATTGAAAATGTAAAGACAGATCTTATAAAGCTTATCAAATCTATTGGATTCTTAAGTCAACAAGATGAGAAACTACTGACAAATCCAAATTCTGTTGATGGAGTTCATTTAAATCCAAAATCATGTGCTGTTATTAAAGCAGTCATTCTTGCTGGATTATATCCAAATGTGGCAAAAGTTTGTTCAGAGAAAGATCCAGATGGTACGAGTCGGATATGTGGTGCTGAGACACCTCAAGGCCATGCATTTATCCATCCTAGCTCAGTCAATCGAACATTACAGGCACAAGGCTATATGCTATACCAAGAGAAAACCAAGCAGTCACAGGTATATCTTCGAGACTGCACATTGGTCTCTCCATTCCCCTTATTGCTTTTTGGTCACAATGTAGTTGTACAACATATTCAGCAAACTGTAAGCGTTGACAAATGGATTGTATTTAAGTCACGAGCTCGGACTGCTGTCATCTTCAAAGAACTTCGAAACCTATTGAATGAACTTTTAAAGCAAAAATTAGATGACCCCAAAGCTGATTTCTATCAAGATAAATCAATATTGTCAGTTATTGATTTATTACAAGCAGATATTTGCTAAACAATAGTTCCCAGTTGCATACTTTGAATATTTAGGAATATTTATTTATAAGTATGTTTTTTTTTTCTCATAAAATATAAAAGGAAATTTTAAATGAGATCTTAAACTGCTTTGTTAAAATAGATTCTTTTGTTATCTCTTCTGATTCGTTACTTAATCATAGAATACAAAAGTAATTTGCTAAAAGAATAAGGTAACCATCTTACAAATTGGAAAATGAACTTATAGTGAACCACATTTGAAAATTGAGTTGTTTCTTGATATCTTTTCTTTTTTTTTTATTTTTAATTCTAATTGCTGTTCTGAAGTGATTCCATGGGAGATTATGAAAAATTAATGAAATGTATTCAGGTATTATTAATATTCAGAAGTGAAACTAACTTCATTACTTCTTTGGTGTCTGATAAATTAAGGAGCTACAACTTATTAAGGGTCTTGTGCTAAGATTAGAAAAAAAGAACCCAATGTTCTCTAGTCAAAATATTTTAGTGAGAGACAGGGTCAGGAAATATATTAGATAGATTTACAGAGATGAGAGTACATTGTTTCCTTCAGTCAGCAAATACAAAACTTTTCCTAAGTGAAGTATGATTAATCTATTTAAATAGAATGGACCAGCCTATATACGAAAACCAGTACTTTAGAATATATTTGTAGGTGTCTGTGTCTTGTATGTAATTGATAATCTATTATAAAAGTATTGAAGAGAAAACTTAAAAGAACAAACGAATCCTGCCTAATTTCAGCATTGTAAGGATTAAGACATGGTTGTGAGGAAAACTTATCAGATATTTAGCGAAAGTATTATTAAATTTTTAAAAACTATTGACTTGTAAATGGACTATTGTACATTACAAATGAATAAGGAATTTTAAGGCCAATACCATTACATTCTGCTTCACAGCAAGACAAAAGCAGCATCAATGGCAGAGATATTCTAGATTCAATCACTTTTTTTATCATTTATATTGGAGCTTTTTTTAATTGTTAGAAATTCTCCTTATGTCTCTTTTCTCTTTCATCTTAAGTTACCAACTCAGACAATTTAGAAATATTCACTGTTACTTGATAACTATTTCTGGTATGACTTCAATGAAAAACTATTGAATAATACTTTCTTGTCTCTCTCATCACTTGTATAAATTCATTAAAGTCTTGTATACAATTCAACTACTAACTGTAGCTGATGTGTGTGGTGTTGAAATTATATAAAAGTTAATTCTCATTAAGATATTTATTAAAATATATCGCAAATAACTTCATTGACTGTTCTGTTATTTCAAACTCCTTATTAAATTCCATTTTCTACTATTTTGTTTTGGGTAGGGCAGTGAGCTGGCAAAATCATTAGCATGTCAGGCAAAATGGTTAGTGGCATTTCATGTCTTTACGCTCTATGTTCAAATTCTGTCAAAATCGATTTTGCCTGCCATCCTTTTGGGGTCAATAAAATAAGTACTAGTTTAGTAGTGAGTTGATGTAATCAACTTACCCCCCTTCCCTAAAATTGCTGGGCTTGTGCCAATATTTCCTTTGGGTTTTAGGGTGGTTGATTGATAGAATCATTAGTGATGAGTAAAATACTTGGCAGATTTTCTTCCAGCTCTTTACAATCTTGGCTTAAACCCTGCCTGGGGCAACTTTGCTTTTCATCCCTCCAGGGTCAAGAAAATAAACTACCAGTCCAAGTGTTGGGTTTGATGTCATCAACAAATTCCTTCCCCATAAATTGTTACCCCCTTGCCTAAATTAGAAACAAATATTTTCTGTGGGTTTTATTTTTAATGCTTTGAGTCAGGAAACATTTTACTGATAATCAAAACTATTGTATTGTTATGGTGTTTTTAACTCACATGGAAGGGTTGCATTATACACCAGTATCCCTACCATTATGAATATTAAGAAATGCTGCAATGTTATGCAGTCAAATAATTGTGCATCTAGAATAGTCTCCACCTCTGCAATAATAATCTCCAGACAATAGAATTATGTTGAGATTTCCTCTTCTGGCAAGTACTTACTTGATAATTGACCTCCTGTAATTTTCCTTCCTACTGCAAAGTGGACCAGCACTATCTGTGTTATATTTCATATAACATCTAACTTTATATACTATTCAGTGGATGTGAGACAAATATACACTACATTAGAATTGAGATCCTAAAACCTAGGTACCATGGAAAAGTATTGGTATGGGTGCTGATGTCATGTAAAAAGCACCTAGTACACAATAAAATGGTTTGCATTAAGAAGGGCATCCAGACTTAGAAACCAATCCAAAACAGACTATGGAACCTGATGTGGCCTGTGAGTTTACCAGTTCCTGTCAAGCCAGCATAGAAAACGGATGTTAAATGTTGATGATAATGAATAGGATACTAACTTATCACAGGTACTGTTTTGGATATGCTTGGAACCCAGTTTCCAGTTAGATAAACTGAGGGAAATATAATTTTCTTGTCTAGAAATGTAACAAATCTTCAGTAAATTGTAACATCCAGCAGAAATTAATTTAATACTATACATATTAAGACAGAATAAGAGCAATAATCTTATTGCTCTTTGTGTATCTAACATTGTTGTTTATAATGTGTTATAGGATTTGTTAAAATTTTAACTATTAATTTATAATTAACTTGCTGCAGAATTCTTGAACTTATAAATGTAACTTTTAATAATTTTAATATTACAAGCATTAAACTTCTGGCTCTTCATGGTCCTGGTTCAAATCACACCAAGGTCATCTTTACCTTTCATCCGTTTGGTGTTGATAAAATAGGTACCAGTTGAACACTGAGGTCAGTGAAACTGGCTAGTACCCTCCCTCAAAATTTCAGACTTTGTGCTTATAGTAAAAACAGTATTACAAGCATTAATTAGTGAGGAGGAGAAAATCTATTCCATGTTTACTTAACAATAATAATTAATATTCAACTGTTGAATCACAGTAAATAAAAATCATAAACTATATAATTTTAATTATTATTGCTTACAATGTAACTAAACAGGGTATAAGGTTTCTCTTTTTCACTACAAAACTGGCTGGACAAATCAAAATTGATGCTTATAGAAAGAAGTCACAGACATCCTTAATAGTGAATTCAATAAACTGTGATGGCAGCTGCTCCATATATTGTCTTGTGAAGGCAATGGCCAGGGAAATGTAATGAACAAAGCACGTCACACTTGCCTTTATAAGTACACAAACACACTGGATTGTGGTTGCAACCTAGAACTACGAGAAAAGGGCTTGAATGAAGGCAACCTAGAACTATGAGAAAAGGGCTTGAATGAAGAAAATTATTTCATCATCATCGTTGTTTGACGTCCAGCTTCAATGCTATCATGATCCTTTTCTTTAGTTCACCTTTTTTCCGCCTCCTCCTCCTCTCTTTTAATTCAAGTCTCAGTCTTCATAAACTTTGCAGTTAAAAATCTTTCAAAACCTCATATCACGAATTGAAACACACCACAAACAAAACTAAATTTTTTTATTTCCATAATTATTACCAACAAGTAACAACAAATGTTTCAGTTATAAGTTTTACCTTTCAAGTTAAGCCGTAGAGAGCTCCTTTTCCTTGGAAAAGCATTGTCTCCCATTACAGCTGTGAGCAACACTTCATGTCTTAAGTACCTTTACTTAAGATACATTACACAGCTAATAACAAGATGTACACCACTGAGCCTTCAGTCAACACCAATTATCTAATTTCATTTCAATAGCAATAAAATAAGAAGATTAAAATTAATATTTCATAAATTTATCACATATAACCACACTAATTTTTTCTTTTAGACTAATTTATTTTTTTCTTTTAATGAAAATAATAATGTAACTTTTCTTCATTCTTTTATGGTGAAAGTCTTTCAATAATCCAATCGCCTTCACCTTCATGGCTAAGTTCTGGGTCTAGTACTTCATTAGGCAACTTTTGCCGAAATCGTAATCTATCGTGTAGTCTGTTAGTCTGCCCCTGCCAGAACTCAATTACATCTGGTTTCACAAAGTAGCCGCCCCTGTAATAACAAAAAAAAATAATAATAATAATAGATTAAGTGTACCAATGACTACAAGGGAAATAATTAAGATGCTTTTTTTTTTTTTTTTTTTTACTATCACATCACATGGATAATGATTTCTCACATTTGCAAAACACCACAATTTGTAAGGACTCAGTGGATGTTGTTGATTTAATCAAGTCCAGTATGTAACTAATAATTATTTTATTGATTCTGAGAGGGATAAAATGTAAACTTTACACTAAAGGTTTTTAACTCGAAATGTAATCAAACACTGCAAAATATTTGGTATAGCCCTCTACAATCTACCATTATATCATCTTAGCTTTGGATAATAAAAATGTTTTATATTAGTTCACGTTTATTTTATTGACACAATGTGGATGAAAATGCAAAGTCAATCCCAATAGCTTTTGAACTCAAAATGTGGAAGGCTGTCATTTAATACTGTAAAGCATCTTGTTCAACACTATCATTTTTATCATAGCAATGTGCTTTTATATCTTAAGTAATATTACTGTTTATATCCATCTCTTACATGCCTAATTAATTTAATGAGGAATAAACCATTTTACACAAACCATTATATGCAACTCATTACTAGGATCCACTGGGCCAAGACAGTTCAGAAGAATTTGCTCTTAGGCTCAAAGCTGGGATGTTTTTTTTCTTAACTAATAAGAGCACTCAGCAATGTAATCCAATGCTTTATCATGTCTGTAGTCAAGGCATTTAATTCTGATAAGCCCATGTAACCCTAAGTACAACAGTAACATAATTTGGTGTAGTAATGCAAAATTGATGAGCAGTTCCTAGACTTTGCTTGCTGTCCATCCTTACACTGTGTTTTTGGAAATGCTTCTGGAGCATTTTTATATTACAAAATATTTGGCAGAACTGCATTGCCCTCTTGTAATTTTTGCCTAGTTAGTTACATTATGTGAAGAAACTAATGTGAAATAGCTTCTTTACTGGTTCATATGAAATTTTATTGCTGTAATAGGATACAGAAAAATATTATAACTATATTCACTGAAAATTACTTTAGCTTACATAGTTCAACCCTTGTCAGCATGGAAGATGGACATTAAATGATGATGATGGTGGTGGTGGTGGTGGTGGCAGCAGAGGAGGAGGAAAAGAAGAAGATCAACTGTAACAAAACTATAATTAAAATCATACCAGTATTTTGGTTTGGGAATCAATTCTGCATTTTCATATTTCTTTTGAATCTCAGCATACTTGTTCATCAAGTGCTAAAAAATTGAACAACATAAGATATTTTATAGCAATAAGAAAATGCAAACATTTTTTATGTAAATGCAAATAATCACTGTACAAAAACCCAATTACAAAGATCTTCAATTTGGAAATATCAGCAAAGGATAAGAAATTTAATTTGGATGGTACATTTTTTTCATCCAATAATTTGCTACAGACATCTATTTCATGACGAGTTGATTGCTAAGAGTACAGAGAATGTGTAATGTTTATATCATTGACCTTAGATGGATGAAAGGCTAAGTCAACCATGGCAGTATGAGAACTTGTAATATAAAAAGGAAGAAAACAAAACACTGTCAGACATTTAGATTTTGTACACTACTGTTCCTGATGGTATAATCACGGGAGTGGTAATAGTAACAGCTGCAATTAGTTTTATAACCAGATTGAGTCAATAGTTACCCATTCAATGAAAGAGTTGTGGTTTCTCACGACCTTATATCAAACCACAGGAGAAATAAGTACAAATGAAACAACTCAAATTTATAGTGATGTTGCTTCCTAGAGTTTAGATCTAATCTACCTTCTAAACTTACTTAGAGCTAGTTGGTGTGCCTTGGTTACAGACAAAGTACTATGGAGGCAATGGTGTACAAACTACTAACCTCTTAACTGGTTACCAAATACCCTGTCAGCTTGGCTGTTCATGTTCACAGAGTAAAAAGATATAAAAATTAACATGGCCAAAACTAAAGGATTAATTAGTAGCAGAGACCACAAAAGTTTAGTACTAACAAAAAAGTGACCTAGCAAGGAAATCAAGAAATTAGTTTGCATGTGCTTAATACTGTCTAGTTATTGTGAGCAACTTGTGGGGGCGCAATGGCCCAGTGGTTAGGGCAGCGGACTCGCGGTCATAGGATCGCGGTTTTGATTCCCAGACCGGGCGTTGTGAGTGTTTATTGAGTGAAAACACCTAAAGTTCCATGAGGCTCCCGCAGGGGATGGTGGTGAACCCTGCTATACTCTTCCACCACAACTTTCTCTCACTCTTACTTCCTGTTGTGCCTGTAATTCAAAGGGTCAGCCTTGTCCCACTATGTTAAGGGTACACATGTTTGTGGAGTGCTCAGCCACTTGCACGTTAATTTCATGAGCAGGCTATTCCATTGATCAGATCAACTGGAACCCTCGACGGAGTGCCAACAACAACAATTGTGAGCAACAAATATATAAAAACTACTATAGGATGTCTGGCAAATAGGAAACTAACAGAGATTCAAAACTAAATGCATCAGAGGAACTGGAATAACTAGCAATGTAACTGAAAAACTTCATGTGTAATAGGGACTTCTTTCACTAAAATCAACATTAAAATTAAGAATACATAAAATACATGGTATTAAACTTCAAACTTTCCCCACCCATTTTTAAAAAAATCCCAATAAAGGATGTTTTTAATTATTAATCATTTTTAATACATGGTATTAAACTTCAAATTTTCCCCACCCATTTAAAAAAAAATCCTAGTAGCTGTGTGGTAAGAAGTTTGCTTTCCAACTACATGGTTCCAGGTACAGTTCCACTGCATAGCACCTTGGGCAAGTGTCTTTTATAGCCCTGGGCTGACCAAAGCCTTGTGAGTGGATTTGGTAGATGGAAACTGAAAGAAGCCCATCATGTATGTATATATTTATGTGTGTGTGTCTTTGTGTCTGTGTTTGTCTCCCACCATTGCTTGACAACTAGTATTGGTGTGTTTACATCCCTTTAACTTAGTCATTCAAGAAAGGGGACAACAGAATAAGTCCTAGATTTAAAAAAAATAAGTCCTAGGGTCAATTTGTTTGACTAAAAACCTTTCAAGGCAATGCCCCAGCATGGCTGTAGTCAAAGGCAAAAGGTAGACATAAATTTATTTTATATAAAATGAGGCATACAAAAACGAATATATATATTTAAATGGATTATCTACAATTGCAGCAGTTGAATAATACTGTGTTATAAATGGTATTGTGGGCTCAAAAATTGTACATAGTAGCAATACATTTATTATAAGTAACTTTAACCCTTTTGATGCCAACCCACCTGAAATCTATGATACAAATTCCATTTTAAAGTAATCTCAATTAAAACCTTCAATCAAACTTTCATGTTAATTTATACTCCAGACTGAATAATGACAAAGTTATATTTCTAAATTCTTCATTATTTTCAAAATCAATTGAAATAAAGGCAGTGCATTTCAATGTATTTATGGTAACAAAAGTGTTAAAGTAAAAACTACCAATCACCCAGATAGACAAATACACGTAATAGATGACATCTTAATATCTATTCAATCAACCATCAATTTACATTCATCTAATCACCTCTCTCTGCATACATGTACCAATATTCTTGAGAGTCATTTATTTTCTCAACTCAATTTTGTTCAGCTTCCAACTTTTCTTGTAAATTATTATTGCATATCCAACAGGTCATGCTGAATTTATTCCTCTCTAATTGCTATGAATATGCATACATAACATGGGAACTACTCAAGTTATGTAACAACCACATCACATCACACTTTTCCATACCATGCTCTTTCTGTGAAGAGAGGAACTCATTGTTTACTTTCACAGTTTTCCTCATTAATCCTAGTTTATATGCTATTCTTTGCTCCTGCTGTAAATATTATGCACTATCTTTATTCTAATCACAAACTGTAATTGTAGCTGCAAAATATATCTGCTGATTAGATCTTTTATTCTAATTGCAGTTACACCAAACAAAATTTTACTGCAATTTTCGTGCAATCTGAACTGACCTATTTTGTCATATGACTATACAAATCTGATATCATTTTAATGAACACTCTTTTGAAAGAATAAATATACTAGTATAATGGGCACAGGCATAGCTGTGTGGTAAGAAGATGCTTTCCAACCACATGGCTTTGGGTTCAATTTCACTGCAAGACATCTTGGGTGTCTTCTACTATAGCTTTAGACCAACCAAAGCCTTGTGAGTGGATTTGGTAGACAGAAACTGAATGAAGCTTGTCATATATATATATATATATATATATATATATATATATATATATGGCGTTAGGAAGGGCATCCAGCTGTAGAAACTCTGCCAAATTAGATTGGAGCCTGGTGTAGCCATCCGGATGCACCAGTCCTCAGTCAAATCGTCCAACCCATGCTAGCATGGAAAGCGGACGTTAAACGATGATGATGATGATGATGATATATACACACACACACAACATACTGTTCCATGATGGTAAGATCAACAAAAAAAGTACTCCATCTGGTGAAAGATAAATATTGTTTAATAAACACAATACATGTTTTTATGTGCCACTAATAGTTTCTTGTACTGAGAACATGCCAAACCAATTTTTGTAACACATCTGACATCTCAGCACAGTCATCAGGCACAGCCCACATGGCATAACGAACTATACAGTATTTAATAAAAAAATATATATTTTTTTATGAGCTACTAATAGTTTCATACTATGAAAACATCTCAGACCGCATTTTTTAACACATCTGGTGCCCTCACGCAATCCTCAAGCTGTGCCCATATGGCATAACGAGCCTGAGGACTTTGTGAATGCACTAGACATGTTAAAAATTGCTGTCAGAGATGTTTTCATCACATGAAACTATTAGTAGCTCATAAAATATATATATTGCATTATTAACTAATATTTCTCTCACCAGATGGAGTACTTCTTTTGTTCATCTTGCCATCATGGAAAGTACTCTAAGCACCCACTACACTCTCTGAGTGGTTGGCGTTAGGAAGGGCATCCAGCTGTAGAAACTCTGCCAAATTAGATTGGAGCCTGGTGTAGCCATCCAGTTGCACCAGTCCTCAGTCAAATCGTCCAACTCATGCTAGCATGGAAAGCAGACGTTAAACGATGATGATGATGATGATGATATATAGAATAAGTTTTGGGATCTGAAAATGTACCTGAATCTGAAAAATGTGTAGTTGTTTTAAACAGATTTATCCACATACCAAACTAGTTTCAACAATTTTTTGTTTATCAATGTTACAAATATATATAAAACAAGGGGGGTTTTTGTAGAGTCTAAAATTACAAGGCAAAAATCAGACAAACATGTTTAAAAATCAAATGTTCACAGAAATTTCAATGGGTTTCACAAGGATAGAAAATAATCTAAGTAAATGTTCAGCGAAGATCATAACAAATGTACATTGTCGAACGTTCAGTTATATTGAGTTTTTATAGAATATGCGGAGAAGAGAGAACAGAAAAAAAGATTTTTTTTACAATTTCTGTTGTAGTGTGTGTAGTTCTTTTTTCTTCATGTACTGGTCTCTTCACTTTTGGCAAATTTTTTTTTTTTTTTTTTTTTGATGTATAAATTACCAGGAAAAGCAAAGAGACCAGTACATGAAGAAAAAAGAACTACATGCACCACGAAAGAAATTGTAAAAAAAAATTTTTCTTTCTCCCTCTTTTTTCTCTCTTCTCCATGTATTCTATAAAAACTCAATATGACCAAATTTTCAATAATGTACATTTGTCATGATCTTTGCCAAACATTTACTTTGATATTTTCTATTCCTGTGAAACTCATTGAAATTTCTGTGAACGTTTGATAGTTTAAACATGTTTGTCCAATTTTGACCTTGTAATTTTAAACTCTGCTAAAATTCCGCTTGTTCTATACATATTTGTACCATTAATAAACAAAAATTTGTCATAACTAGTTTGGTATGTGAATAAATTTATTTAAAAACAACTACATGTTTTTCATATTCAGGTGCATTTTCAAAACCCAAAACAAATTCTCCTATATTTTTTCCTGCATGAGAATAAACTTCTTTCCATTTCACTTCCCGAGCATTATACTAATACATCTGTTTGCTTTCTATACCACCTGTCTTCGTCTTTTGTTTGTTTTTGTGAAATTTCCCCCTATATATACATATATATATCGTAAAAACCCATGTAATTTGCGCACCTGTGTAATTTACGCAGGTGATTTTCAGGATAAAAATTGTTAAAAAAAAAAGCTTCTACACATGAAAAATTTGCAACCAAAAGTTTTCAGAATTGCTGATATGCCCAGGGAAAAAAGTTTTCAATTTAGTTGTATTTAGCATAATTTCACTTACTTATGATTAGATTTTATTAAATTTTCATTAAATAAAAATAATTTCTGTTTAACAGGTATCACATTGAAAGCTATTAAATTACAAAGTGTTTGTGTTTCTAATAAACTTTATTTTACATTTCTTGCCCACAAGAGATTATGTCTGATCTTTAGCATACTGCTGTATGTCTTCTCAAATCACGATCACAGGAAAAGTTGTTGATAATTCTTATCAACACAAACAAAGCTGATAAATACGCAGAGATGTTGCAAATTAAATTTAATTACCAATAAACATCAGCTTGGATGACACTTTACTCAACCAACAGAGGAAGGTGACTGATCAAACTGATTATATAAACAGAATTCTGATTGGTTGAAAGTGTCTTCTTGTCTCAAGCTCTGACTTTCTGCCTATTCATGTCAGAACCTTAGATATGGAGTATTGAAATTTCAATCTCTTTCACACTTATAAAATGTCAAGCAAACTTAAAAATTTGTCATTACCATTTTAGCTGGGAGACCAAATTGATAGTTTGGTAACTCGCTAAAATAAACATTAAAAATCGAAAGGAGAAAATAAACAGCTTTGCAAGTTTAGCTTAGTGTTTATTGAATAAGAGAGGTGCAAAATTTAAGAAGTGCCTTGTTAGAATATACATGTCTGTGAGGAGACATAAACAAGAATAACAAAAATCTACTATACCAAAAGAAATGGTAACACATACATTACAAGTGTTCTGTGAAGAGAACATAAGACTGCTGCATAATTCAACATGAATGTGAAATGACATTAAACATCATATAAGGTAAATGAAGGTTTCTGTAGGAACACTGAGTCATATTCACTTAGTGAGTTTACATGCACAAAGATAAATTATGATGTTGTTGTCAGCATCAGATGTAGTAAGAGCTGGTAGTGGAGATGTCGGCGGTGATGAATTTCATTGTCCTAATGCGGAGAAAACGAGCAGTAGCTTCCTGGAAGCAAACGCAAGCTAGACTTCTTAATTGGAGAAAAACTGAACTATTTAACGAAATTGCTGGGCTCCAGTGTGATAGGTAGAAACTCCAAGCAATGTAAAATATGGCCTGGACCATGATTATCAGCATGAACATCAAACTTCAAAAAGTAGTTAACTATTTAATGGTTTTAGTAAATTTATACAGAAAAAGTAAGCATTATACCATCCAGCATTAATAAAAGTCAACTTCATTATATTTTCTCTGTAAAAACCTATTCTGACATTAAATGAATCAACTTCTGGTACGAATGTTTACATTTGTAAGTGATTTTTCAACAAAAGAAATTTCTAAAAAAATTCTGGAAACGATCTACCCATGTAATTTACACACCCACTGAAGTTTATTTTTGTTTTTGCGAAAAAAAAAAGTGCGTAAATTACATGGGTTTTTACAGTATATATTTTAGTTGTTTCAGTCATTAGATCCTGGGACACTACCTTGAAGAAATATAACCAAATGAATTGACCCCAGTACTTCTTTTAAGCCTGGTACTTATTCTATCCATCTCTTTTGCCAAACCACTAAGTTACAGGGATGTAACAAACCAACACCAGCTGTCAAGTGGTGGTGGGAGACAAACACAGAGACACACAGACGCACACACACACACACACACACACATGACGTGCTTCTTTCAGTTTCCATCTACCAAATCCATTCACAAAGCTTTGGTTGACCCAAGGCTATAGTAGAAAACACTTGTCTAAGGTGCCACACAAAGGGACTGAACCTGGAACCATGTAATTGGGAAGGTAACTTCTTAACACACAGCCATTCCTGCACCTGTGTGTTTGTGTGTTTGTCCCCCCCCCCCTACCATTACCACCACTATTTGTCAACTGGTGTTGGTGTGTTTATGTCCCCATAACTTAACGATTTAGCAAAAGAAACCAATAGAATAAGTACCAGGCTTAGGAAAAAAAAAGTACTGGGGGTCAATTCATTCAGCTAAAAAATTCTTCTAGGCAGTGCTCCAGCATGGCCACTGTCTAATGATTGAAACAAGTAAAAGATGGACGATAATAAAGAAATGCTTATGTGCTCTGCTCAAGAACATTTGTTATTTATAATTTAGAACATGCTTCGGGGTAATGAATACTAAAAAAATGAATATTGAATTATTACATTAACAAAATAAATTTCTTTTTCATACAAAACCAATTCTGTAAGAGGAAGCCTCATTGCTGAATTAATAAATACCAGTAACATAATATGTTATAATTTCCAGTAATGATAGCTTGTTAGATTTTATATTATAAAGAAGAATGACATACTTCTCGACTTGGTATCACTGTACTCTGTATGGTAACCAGAGCGCCAAGCTGACTGTCTCGGGGTCTTTGATGAAAATATTTTTCTGATTCTTCTTCGGATATTTTATTAACTTTGCCATCAACTCTGATCTGAAACATTAAAAGTTCCCCCAAAATAAGTAAGTATTTAATTACTACACACACTGATCATATGAATATAAATTCTCAAATTCTCATATAAATTTTCACTAGATTATTGTACAGTGAGAATAATGATGTAAAGAACTTATCCATCATTATGGAATGAAATTGGCAGAAATGAATGTGCATATAACATTTTATTTCAGATGTTTTTTCTTCACACTGTAACAACATTTATATATCTACCATTAATAACCATGCATGCATGAAAGACAGATATTAAACGATGATGATAACGATGATGAGACACAGTAACAACTTTTAAAACGAGGACCATATCGATTTGAAAAATGAAAATTGAAATTTAAAGAATCAACTAAGCTCTGACACATGTATTTCATTTTCTCAAAATTTTTTTTATATCTCAATTTACATTTATAAGTCTACTGCAAACTATTTTTTATAAACGCGTGTGTGTGTGTGTGTGTGCACACGTGGGTATGCATGCATTTGTATATGTATTGCGAAGGCATGTGGCTTAACGGTTAGGGGTATTCGACTCATGATCATAAAGTTGTGAGTTCAATACCCGGTAGTGTGTTGTGTCTCTTGAGCAAAACGCTTTATTTCACATTGCTCTAGTCCACTCAGCTGGCAAAGATGAGTTGTACATGTATTTCATAGGGCCAACTTTGTCATAATCTGTGTCACACTGAATCTCCCTGATTCAACATATCTGTGGAGTGCTCAGCCACTTGCAAATTAATTTCACAAGCAAGGTGTTCCGTTGACTGGATCAACTGGAACCCTCATCATTGTAACTGACGGAGTGCCAATTATATGTGTGTGTGTGTGTGTGTGTGTGTGCATGCACATGCATGTAACATATACATTGTTAAATATGCATCAACGAGAAATTGTTGATAAACTGGTATTCAAACAAAAAATACATGTGTTATTAATTCCACTCAACTTGTCATCCCTTTATCTTTCTCACCATCGTAAATGCAATGAATCACTGATTGGTCTATTACAAACCTATATCCAGCAACACTGTTGTTCACAAATGCATATCAATTTTTTTTAGAAATAACTGATTAATCATTGACACTAATTCGTTGATAAAGTTGTAACAATATTGTTCTATAGTGATTACACAGCATTTTTAGAAGAGACAGTAACAACATGACAAATTACTTGTAATTAAAAATATTCTTTATGGGAAAATGAGTGATGTGGTTTATTGCTGAATACACTTCCTACTTCTAAACACTCAACTGTAAAGTAACAGTAACAAAACCTGTTAGTGAGCCAGGTGAACTGGAAAAGTGCAGTCATATTCCTGGCCCAGAAACATAATGATATGGTTGTTGCAAGGTTCAAACTAATGACCAATAATCAGTGGTCCAGCACTATAACCTTAAAGCTATTTTGTCTCTTAATGCAAGGGTATACTGGGAAGTTACTTGGGGACTTCAGAGTTCTAAGGGCTCAATTCTGATCTATGCATGCTGTGATTTACTGTCAATAAACAAATACTATAAAGCCCAGTGCATGGATTTGCTGCTATATTTTTAAATAGGGAAGAATTTTAATAGTTGATAAACAGAATACTTTAATTATGTTGATGCAACTAATAAGAATATCTTCAGGGATAGAACTGAAGATAGGAGTTGAAAGAAAATATAGCAGCCAAAAAATTACAAGACAAGAATATTCAAATGTCTATTACCATTTAATCAATAATAAAGTTGGTCCACACAAACAACCAATAAGAAATAGACCCCAGAAAAATTATTATGATAATGCTGATTAAAATATTTTAAATAAACTTACAGAACGATTTAAAGGTTCCCAATGCATGGAAAAACTGCAGAAAGGATTCTCTTCCTGAAAACCAAAAGGTAAATATTTGTTATCATGTTATTTGTCTTCATTAGAGTGTTAGACTGGCAGAAAACAGAAATAGTAAGATGAACAACTTAGTAACATAGCATTTAGTGTTCAACTGCTGTACTCTAAGTTCATATTCCACCATGATCAACTTCATTTTCATCCTTCCAGGAGTTAATCAATAAAAATAAGGCACAAGAGTGGCTGTGTGGTAAGTAGTTTGCTTACCAACCACATGGTTCCGGGTTCAGTCCCACTGTGTGGCACCTTGGGCAAGTGTCTTCTACCTTGGGCCGACTAAAGCCTTGTGAGTGGATTTGGTAGACGGAAACTGAAAGAAGCCTGTCGTATATATGTATATATACATATATGTTTGTGTACCTGTGCTTGTGCCCCCCCCCCCCATATCGCTTGACAACCGATGCTGGTGTGTTTACATCTCCGCAACTTAGTGGCTCGGCAAAAGAGACCAATAGAATAAGTACTAGGCTTACAAAGAATAAGTCCTGAGGTCGATTTGCTCGACTAAAGGCGGTGCTCCAGCATGGCTGTAGTCAAATGACTGAAACAAGTAAAAGAGAGTTGTCATATACTTGAATCAGTTCAGTTGACATCACCATCTTCTATGAATTTGCAGCCTCATATAAATATATAAAATAGAGATAAGTATTCACTGTTTCAGCTGCCTTGGGGTGATTCATATTTCCCTCAGAAAAAAAAAGGACAAATTATAACTTAGTTAAAACTTAGTTAATATTTATTAGAAATCTTTACTAAGGAAAAAAAATAACTCTCAAAATCTTAGATATATAAGAACTTTTGTTTGATAAAAAGAGCTAAACCCATTGAGATCAAGGCAAAAAAATAATGCTTCGTTACTGCTTAGATAGGCCAATATGGATAATGCTCAATTTGGACTTTTGCCATTTAATAATAATAGGGAAACATGGTAGATGACTGCAGTTCTAGGCATAAAGTGTTGGGTTAAGGTAGAGGTTTGTGGGTGAAATATAGTACAGATAACAAGGAAAAGACGTGGGAAACTAAGTATACTTGAGTACAAGTGGCATAGAGTTCAACTATATACTTTCTCTATAATGACATTGCATATTTAATATCCACGATTTAGATTTGTTATCTATGCTTATCTGCCTACTTTCTCCATTACTACATGCTTAAAAACAAATTTAAACTGGTTATCTGGGTTTTGCTACTTATTAGCCTTCTTAATGGCTACATTCTGTATTTAGTAACCACATCATGGCTCTGATAACTTTGTATTCAGAGACATCATTTCTGATCATTGTAGCTTGATGACACTGAAGCTACAAAGAAAATAAAACTAATTTTCTGTATTTTATGTTCTACCTAACCAGTTACATAATAAAGAGTCAATCTTTATTGCATTTCCCCACCACCATCACACACATACAAATACTCGCGCGCGCACACACACACTGAAGTTCAAATCAATTTTAATTTCAGAGTTATCTCCCTTAGTTAATTACAATTTTTTTTTTTTTTAGGGTAATTTAATACGGTGAGTCAGCAGAACTGTTTGCCTGCTTAGCAGCATTTCGTCCATTTTTACGTTTTGAGTTAAAATTCCACCGAAGTCGACTTTGCCTATCGTCTTTACGAGTCGATAAAATAAGTACTAGTTGAGCACCCCCTCCACAGAAGTTGCTAGCCTTGTGCCTAAATTTGAAATCATTATGAATATAATTACGATTGATGAAAAAATGGAGGTGAAAGCAGGTACTCACTACATTAGAGATATTAGTCCTTCATTGAAGTAAGCGAATTTAAATTTTCATACTTCTTAATTCAAATAAGCTAATTTATATTTTCATTCTTCCACATTCTTCCAAAATGTCAGTTAGCTAAGCTTCAATAAATAGGAGATGCAATGTGATTTCTTGAGATACAAAACTGAATGGAGTTAACTTGAGAACTCTAAGGTCAAATACTATAAAAGAATTTAATTTTCAATTTATTGGCAACAATTTTTCTCTATCGATGTAGTGGTAATGGTACTTGAGCAATGAATTTAGTGAACTTGAAAAATGAGTTAGGTTTATGCATTGGATTTGATGTTCAATGTTAATTTGTTTGTGAAACAGCACAAGCAAGTTAATAAGGTAGATGGAAATTAAAAGCAACAGTCAATATATGCAGAATAGTCAGCTGCACTAGTATAGGTGCATAATCCCAGTTGGGTGAAGAAAAAAATGTTAAGATGTAATGATGAAGGACAGCCATGACAAAAGAAGCACAAAAAAACCCCTAAGAAGAGGTGATAAAGTTAGATCTTAAGATGCTAGTGCTAACAGATTAAATAAAGTAGGAGAGAAAAGTGTAGTGAACCACTACACTTTGTAAAGTGAGTGGCAATAAAAAGAGCATCCAGCTACAGAAACCAAATCAAAAGGACATGTATAAGCACCAGACTATGAGAGCAACAACTCCCAATAAAAAAGAACTTTGACCATGAAGACCCACCAACCGATGCCAGTATGAAGAGCAGGCATAAAATGATGACAATGGTGATGATAACAGTGATTTTATAACAAAGATTAGTCACATTTCTAGTGGAATGTTTACAGGTCTAACTTGTAGTGACAAATAGGTTAATCATATACAACTGCATTTTTAGGCATCTTTGAATTTAATTTTATATTTGCAATTTTATTGTACATGCACGTTATATTCACAAAGGCAGAGAAATCTTAGCATATGCTGTTAGTAAGACCGTAAAGGGAAAACTATTTCTTAATAGGGGAATGTAGGAGAAAGTAATTAAAAACAAATTGGTGCTAGTAAAGTATGTGGTCTACAACGGTATCAAACAGGGTCATCTACCTTATTTTTCAGATATTTCCAGATATTTCAGAGATAAAACACTTCTTTGTGGTGTCTGGTTTGTTAAAGATGTTGGCTGTTTATGTCTATTTTGTAAATACAGATACATGATTTTGTGTGTGTGTGAGAGAGAGAGAGAGAGAGGGAGAGAGTGTGTGTGTGAGAGAGAGAGAGAGAGAGAGGGAGAGAGTGTGTGTGTGAGAGAGAGAGAGAGAGAGAGAGGGAGAGAGTGTGTATGCGTGTGTGCATGTGTGCTTGTGTGTGTGCATGTGTGTGTGTATGCGTGTGTGCGCATGCGTGCATTTGTGTGTGTGTGTGTGTGTGTGTGTGTGTGTGTGTGTATGTGCGTAGCATCTCTGGAATAAGCAGTTTGATTTCTGTTTTTTATATAGGGATTCTCTGAGACATGAATTCATTCTAAAAGTTTCCCAAGAATAAAAAGGTTGGGAAACACTGGTGCACAGGTGCCAGAGTGTAATCAAATTTATCAAGGCAATCTAAAGCAAGTAGAATGCAGCCCAGGGACTCAATGCAATAGCCATAGTACTAAAGACTGCACTGTTGATAATGCTTAATAATCCAAGCTCTTAACCATAATTTGCAAAATCTTTTTTAAAACATATTAAAAAGAATCAACCTAAAAAATTTTCAAAAGTTCAATTAATAAATTAATTTAAAATGAAGTGTTGTATATCGTTTTTACCAAAATTTGCTGATTTTTCCTGTTTACTCATGTATAATGTTGTACATTTACTTCGTAATTCTCTCATTATTACTTCAACAAATACAATTAAGATTGCCCTTCACAGAGGAGATCTAATAAGACAGAAATATAACTGAAGTTGTCTCCCATATTTGCTGGAATTATTAAAATATCAGTCACTGCACTAATGTTGTCTTTCTTCACCACATAAGTGTTTCTGTTTAGGTATTAAATGTTGTTTACATTAAATGTTAGTATAAATTTAACTATTGAATCACTCACCACTGCTTCCACATTCAATTAATTAAGATTAATTAAAATTCTTTGATTGTCCTTCTTGCCTTTCTTCACCAGAACTAGCCACTAAGATAACAATTTTTGTACATCATCATACAAATAATGTTGATTAAAATTTCTTACCTTTCTACATTAAGTTTGTTAGCATCTACTTTATTATTAAATATTCATGCAGCAGGTGTTTCTGGGGACTTTCACACATATGACCAAAGAAAATATTTGGTTTAATAATTAACAATCAACAGCTTTGTTTATCTAATTTTTCTTTTGTTTTAACTGTAATGAGAAATCAAATATATAAATTTACTTATACATACTATTTCCTTAGCTTTTCGACTCTGAAAGTTGGTGTAGAAATAGAAACCTTCTGAAGTAATACCCTTCAGTAATAACATACGCACGGACGGTCTGCCTGATCTAGCAGAAAGAATGAGAGAAACAGTTAATGTTGAATACAAATTTCAAACAAGAAGAATTAATGTATGAAAAGGAACATAGATTTTATATTACTTAGGATTCGGATTAATATCTAGATCATAAGGAAGGTTGTTGTAATTGTTTCACCAGCTCTATATTTGTGAGATGAGGAATTTATATTATCTACAATGTTTACATTAGTCAGACTGGTGTCCTCATCTTGATTGTTGATTTCACTATGTTTCAGCTGTTATATAGCTCCAGCTTTCTTGTGTTGAACTCGGTTGTTGTATCAAAATTACGAACCTAACCATTTATTTCATCCATGGGTATACACTGTTCTCATGCTGCTCTCTGCATTTCATGACATTTTTTTTTTTTGTGAATTACCTTAGTGCCTGGGATTGAACTAAGAACCTTTAGGTGAACTGCATTAACCAGCATCTTTATCTACTACACTATGCCTGTAGGCAGTAACAGAGTAAATTTTAAAGACTTTTAAACCTAATGTCTAAGTAATCTGTTGTTGCAGTCTACCCTTTTCTTTCTTTATTATTGGCTACCATAATTATATTCATTTTTGCATATGGCCTGCTTAGCAGGTTGTTGTGTCCTAGTATATACGCTGATCCCTTAAGTTTTCTAATTTTCCAGTGGTGCTCTCTGTCTGTTATTTTGACCTTGCCCCACAGTGGTTGGCTGTCTCCATTTTCCCACACTTGATCATCTATACTTGATGTACTCCATCTCAAGCAGCTGCAGGTATACAAAGGAGAAGCATGCCACCCACTTAAAGTAAGGGTAGATGAATATTGGAAAACTGTGATACAAGGGGATATTGAAAAGTTAGATATAACCAATCACATATGGAAAAATGTCATGAAACACAGAGAGTGGAATGAGAACAGTGTACCCCTATGGAGCAAATAAAGGATTAAGTTCAAAATTTTGATACAACATCTGAGTTCAACATAGGATACCTGAAGAAGGCTGCAACATACAACAGCCAAAACATAGTGAAATCAACAATGAAGTCAAGGACATCAGTCCGATTGATATAAACAGTATACATATTATTCTAGCAGACCAATGAAAAAGTTTCTAATCTCATAGCCATGTCATCTGCTTGTTTTTTTTTTTTTGCCTTTTTCTGTGTTTTGTTTTTTGTTTTTTTTTTCATTCTCAGTGTATTGAGAACCATATTATACCACAGTGTATTCAGTTTCTTTTAAGATGAGATGATTCATCCACTTTGAATTGATGATGTTGACTGTGTGTGTGAAATTATTTTGTTCTATGAAGAAGAAGGATTAAAACTATTTATAGAATAGGTAGTGATTCACAGTGGCACTAAGTATATCCTCCACAACAAGTGTTATTACTATTATTACTATTAACAGCGCAGTGAAGTAGCAGGAGCAGGTGCACACCAATTTCATCTCTTTCTCAATTTAAATCTCACCCATGTTAATTTTATCTTTCTTACTTCCAGAATTTATAAGCATCAAGCAAATATTCCTCCTCTGCAATTTGTGGCCATGTTACAAATGCAAAAAAAAATCACTAACACTGATTTCAAATGATGGCACAAAGCTGGTAATTTCGGAGGAGAGGGAATTTGATAACATCGACCCCAGTGCTTAACTGGTACTTATTTTATCAACCACAGGATGAAAGGCAAAGTTGACCTGGGCAGAATTTGAACTCAGAATGTAAAGACAGACAAAATACAGTTGAAGTGAACATTAACTGTGTCTGCTTTACTTCTTTTTGTTAACTAATATCAAGGTTGAAAGATTCACATTTCTTGACCTTGACTAATCAGTTTATTTTTAACGCCATCAGTCTGTTTGATGTCTGGTTATTTATCATAATTTCATGATTGTAAATAACAAGTCCTATTTTTGAATCCAGACAGACACTTACCACAGGAGATTAAGTCACTCCTTCTCTTGAGAGATTTGAGGTAACACTTTGGATAAGTGTCAACAACTTCTCTAACTTATCAGGGTTAATGGTGAAGTTCAGAGTCTAGCAGAACAGGTGGAAGAATGTCACAAACATGAATGAAGACAATAGCTGTAACAGTTAGCTGCCTTAAATCATCTTAGTTGCTTTACCATTGATATCTCACTATCAAGATCCTGGGTATGATGTTAAAATTGCAACCAGTTCTCCCACTGCCACAAAGTTCAGTAGAACAGCACTACACAGGCTAGAGCTGCAGTCCCATAAGATCCTCCCCTGCATATTTCAGAGTAAGTTTGCCTACATCAGGATAGCAAGAGTAGGATTAGTAGTTGCCCAATGCTCTATTTCCATTACAAAGGGAGCTCAAGGAACACAAGTTCTTCTATTGCCCCGACTTTATGATGATGTATATTATAGTTGATTCAGTTGATTAGATCCCATCTTTCAAAAGGTGCAGCCATGTGTTAGTATGAGACAATGTTAATAATAGAGATTTTGAACATAATTATAAGGCCACAAACTTTGAGAGTGATTTAATCAATTAAATCATCTCCTAGGAATTGACTGGTACATATTTTATTGATCCTGGAGGAATCTGAATGCAGGACATAAACAGATATAACTAAATACCCCTAGGTATTTAATCCAATGCTCTACATTTTCTGTAGGTTTAGCATCATTAAATAAATAATAATAATCCTTTCCACTATAAGCACAAGGCCTGAAATTTTAGGGAAGGAAACTAGCTGATTACAATAATCAGTGCTCAATTGATACTTATTTCATCAACCCCAAAAGGATGAAAGGCAAAGCCAAGCTTGACAGAATCTGAACTCAGAATGTAAAACTGGAAGAAATGTCACTACACATTTTGTCTGATGTGCTAATAATTCTACAACCTCACTTCCTTCACTGCTTAAATAATAACAATTTCTAATATAATCCATCATAATTTTACATGTTTTTTTTCCATGCTGGCATGGATTAGGTGTGATTTCTGGTGACAGTATTCAATGGGTAGATGCCCTTCCTGATGCCAACAATTGTTTGTTTTCAGAAAGTATTTTAATTCATGTCTTCACATACTGAAGTGTCAAGCTGCCAAACTTCTTGTTTATGCAATATATAGCAATATCACTGCTGTCCAAGCAGCATTGATGTGAGGACATATGAAGACACGCACACACACACATACACACACGCAATTGTACACACACACACACACACATGCAAAAACACACGCAATTGTACACACACACACATACTCAAACTCACACATGCACGCGTGCGCACACACAGACACATATGGATTGAATTCTCCACCAGAGAATGGGTTGATATACTGGTTTGATGAGCCTACTCTGCCACACTGGATTGGCATTGCTTAGCATAGGAATGCCGTTATTTTATACTCAAACCCAGGAGTAATTAAGTTAATCACATCAACCCCAGGGCTCAGCTGGTATTTATTTTATCGATCCTGAAAGGATGAAAGGCAAAGTTGTCCTTGGTAGAATTTGAAATCAGCACATAAGGACAGACAAAATACTGTTAAACATTTTACCCAATGTACTAATGATTCTACCAGTTTGCCACCTATGTATATATGTACATATATATATATATGTACATATATATACAAATATATATCTATATATATATATATATTCACAACATGCTTCAACAGTTTCACTCACAAGACACTGGTCAATCTGAGGCTATAGTGGAAGACACTCATCCAAGATGCTATTCAGTAGAAATCAACTCCAACAATTAATTCACAGAATGACTTGCAAACAAAAGCTAAATAATCCTTTCTGTTAGAGGCGCAAGGCCTGAAATTTGGTAGAGAGGAACTAATGGATTGCACTGACCTCAGTGCTCAGCTGTTACTTATTTTATCAACCCCAAAAGGATGAAGGGCACAGTTAGCAGCATTTAAACACAGAATGCAAAGCAAAATTCATACCTACACAGCCATACCTAAATTATTTTCAACAATAAAAATAATTAACTGCAATAATATTTAATAATTAATTAATTAACTGTAATAATATTTAATAATTAATTTATTAATTGATAATATGGGAACAATAAAATATAGCTTACAGTGTTGCAGTAGCTAAAGCTATCGCATTGGTTTCAATAATTTGAGGATGGTTACTAGCTTCTTGGAACCAAGCTTGAAATTGCTTCATAGGATTCCTGGAGACCAGTTGGGACAAGTCAAAAGTGTCTTGAGAAGAACGGTAAGGTTTTCGCATATCTAAGAGGGAAACCAGATTAAGTTACGATCATTAATAGATTCCTTAGATTATTATCACAATTTAAAAAGTTAAATACCAAATTTAATTTAGTTTTCTTTTGATATGTCATAAAAACTCTACAAATTTTATGATGCAAAAAAAAAACATAGCTGTGATGTGGGAAAGTGAAACTACTTGAAACAAGAATTGAAAATGCATTAGCAAATTGTTATTGTTGTTGTTTAGCTCCATACTGAACAAGCAGACCTAATTTATGATCAAAAAATGTTCCAGTTTTTATATGTCCTTTTTGAATATTAAGATATAATCTGAGAAAGATTTAGCCAGTATTACTAGTAAGCCAAGTGACCCAAGTAGAAGTTTTTTTTGGATTTATGATAACAGAAGAGTGGAATGGTCAGGTGCTTATTGTTTGCTGTTTAGCACTCAAGCTTTTATCAAATCTGATATTGGCTCTTTTGACAAGGCTGAAAGCCAGTTTTGACATGATACAGAAATAATCAAATGGATCAACTACATCAATTAAATAATTCCCAGCAAAACTAGCAAACAAAAGCTAAATAATCCTTTCTACTATAGGCACAAGACCTAAAATTTTGTGGAGCGGGGCTAATGGATTGCATCAACCACAGTGCTCAACTAGTACATATTTTATCAGTCCTAGTGCTCAACTGGTACTTATTTTATCAACCCAAAAAGGATGATAGGCAAAGTCAGCAGCATTTGAACTCAGAATATAAAACCAGAAGAAATGGAAATGCTGCCAAGCATTCTTTGCTTCCAAATGTTAATAATATGATCAAGACTGGTGTAGAAATAATTGATTCTCTTCCATTCCCAAAAATTAAGCAGAATTGAATTTATTCAGAGGAGGAAGAGTATTGTTCATGATCTTTTTAGAGGGAAGAAATTAGAAGAAATTATCCTCAGATTGAACATCCAGTCCAAATGTTTTCAACAGATTGGATTTCACTAAAGACACCCAAGGGTCAGATAGTGGTGTTAACCCAGGTAATAGGTTAAGTCTACCACCTAACCCATTGAGTAACCTTATAAACACTAACTGATTTGTCCAGTTTACAGACAGGATCTAATATCCTACTTCCCAACTGAATACTTAGTGGATGAAAGGACCTCAGCTGTAAAAACAAAAGCTCCAATAATGCAAAAATGTCCAAATTTACAACACACTCTGCAGAGGAAAAGTAAATAATATACACAAGTCAGTTTTATACTGTATTTGACTAAAATGTTTTAACATTGACTGTGTATTTAAATTAATCCTTTAGCATTTAAACTGGCCATATCCAGCCCAAATATTCTACACATCTTATGTTCAAACTGGCCATATTTGGCCTCTCACACCTAACCTACCATACCATTTGAAAAATAAACAATCATATTACTGAAGTTTCAAAGCCACAAGATAATTCATGATTAATTCAAAATAATGAGAATAAAAGGCATTACATTAGTCAGAGTAATTTGAATGCTAAAGGGTTAAATGAATAAAGTAATAATTCAATAGAGCAATAAAACCAAGCCTATTGCTTCATTCAAATAATCTAGATGAGTAAAAAGTTATCAAAAATAAACAACTCACTTTGAATATCTTTTTGATCATCATCTGTAACAAATAAAACAAAAAATATTTATCATGAATACTTTGAATTAATGTAATTATTTTGCCAGAGGCACATTTACATCAACAATTAATTCAAATATATTTGGTGAAAAAGCAAAAGAATTTCACAAACATAAATAGATTTATAGGTGCAGGCATGGCTGTGCGGTAAAAAGCTTGCTTCCCAATCACATGGTTCCAGGTTCAGTCCCATTGCATGGCACCTTGGGCAAGTGTCTTCTACTATAACCTCAGGCCAACCAAAGCCTTGTGAGTGGATTTGGTACACAGAAACTGAAAGAATTATATAATTGACATATGCTTTCAACTCAACATCCATGAACTCAGACATCCCAAATTAAAGAAGGATTTACAACCAAAAGCAATACCATACATCTCCAAACACAACCCTCTTAACAATGAAGCCTTCGACACCATCCTTCAAAACATTCCCCTGCTAAAAAAGGACCACAGAATGAACTTAATCCTCTAAACACACACCATCATAAAAAGCAAGAGACAACCCATATCTATGAAAAATCTCCTAACACAAGCCCGAATACACTCAACAACAACACAGAAGCCATCAGTAAAAAAATGCGGAAGACCCAACTGTGGGATATGCATCAATTTAATTTAGGGGTCAGAGTTCTTCAAACAGGGACAACGTTTCACAGTGAAAAGCAATTTCCCATGTGCTTTGGAGAACCTGATATATGCACTAACCTGCTCTGGGTGTCAAGAGCAATACATAGGCCAAACAAAAAACAGTCTACGTCAAAGGATGACTCTGCACAGATTCCAGATCAAAATTCCCAAAAACAGAAAAATAGCACTCAGCCAACACATCGACATTTGCGCCAATAACAAAAATTCAAGCTTCAGAATTTTTCCCCCTCTACCAATTAAAGAGATTCTCTTTATTACAAAATACAGACCCCTTTTGAACGCATCTACAACAAATGACATATCCACCATGGCCTTAGAATAACACAAACACATGCAAATATTAAAAATGATACATTCAAGAGATGCCCAAGAATTCATTAAAAAACAGTCCCAATCACTGCTATAATCCACAACGAGCCACTTTTAGGTCACTTGACCATTTAACATCCTACTACTATCATAACACCGCATTCCTTTATTATTCTCTCTTCTCTTTCCCCTTCCTCTTCTTCGTCTTCTTCCTCTCTGCCACCTCCTTCCTTACTTTACTACTATTGCTGTTTAGAATAACACCTACGCAAATATTATAAGCAATACATTCAAAAGAGATGTCTCAAGAATTCAATCACTACTACCATTCACAACAAGTTACTTTCAGGGCACTTGACCATTTAACATCCTACTACTATCATGGCACTCCCGCATTCTCCTCCGCCTCCTTCTTTGCCAAGAATTCACAACGACCTCAAACTCACAAGAGTAAACAAGAGAGACAGAGGCAGGCAAAAACAAAGAAAATGCTCCTTGTATTTGAATACTATGCAAATATTCTTTTAAAAAACTTTTCTTTTAACTTTTACAAAATTTAATTGTTTTTCATACTTACAGTTGCAAAAGTCTCAATGACTGAAATCAGTACTGAAATGTTTTTATAAAATTATTTTAGCAATTTTTACTGTGACGACGTCTAAAAAACTTTTGAACTTTTGAACTTTTCCACTTATGTAAACCTCCTTTATTACCTTTATCATCTTTATATTTTCCTTTACTTTCCTTCACCTACTGTCTCTTCATACTCTGAATGCTCTTAATCTGTTTTCTCTAATCTGAACCTATTACTTTGTATTCTTCTCCCTCCATTTCTTTTCTCCTCTCGTTTCTTCTCTCCCTTTCACCCCATTTTCTGACCAAACACCATTCAATTTTTTTTCTCCTTGTTTTCTCCGTATTCTTTCTGTTGAAGAGCGTAGCTCGAAACGTTAAAGACTTTCTGTATTCCCGAGCGTCAAACTAATACATCCTTTTGTTGTTTACACCACCTGTCGTTGTCTGTTGTTGTTTTTTTCGTACATTCTCCCCTATATATATATATATATATATATATATATATATATATATATCATCGTCATCATCATCGTTTAACATCCGCTTTCCATGCTAGCATGGGTTGGACGATTTGACTGAGGACTGGCAAGCCAGAAGGCTGCACCAGGCTCCAATCTGATCTGGCAGAGTTTCTACAGCTGGATGCCCTTCCAAATGCCAACCACTTCGAGAGTGTAGTGAGTGCTTTTTATGTGCCACAGGCATGAAGGCCAGTCAGGCAGTACTTTAAATCCTATTTAATATTCTTATCCTTCAAATTCCAAATGCATTTACTAAGATTAGTAGAATTATATTTTCTTCTATATTTAATAATCATTCTAATGATTTAATGTGGTCCATTATTAGTTATGCACCATCGTATAATATCTAATATAATAAATGCAAAACTAATTTCTGTGTATCAGTGTGTCACACTTAGACTCCCCTCTCTCACTATTCAATGACTCCTACTATTCCTCTGGATGGGGTGGGAGTAATAGTAAGCATAGAGATGGTGAGGGAGTGGCGAAGACAGAGAGAGAGAGAGAGAGAGAAAGAGAAAGAAAAAGAGAGGGAGAGAAAGAGAGACAAAGAAATTTAGGGAGAGTTGATGATGTTTTATTAAAAGTAGTATTGTTCATAATGGCAGTGGGAGTAATATTGAAAGAGAGAGAAAGAGTGAGATGTGAGAGAAAGGGAGATGATGTACAACTTTGTTAAAAAATTTATCAAACCAGGATGACTATATATTCTGATTGTTGGAGTGCGTACAATGGGATTACTGAAATAGATGTGACACCAAAATACACTTTGGAAGAACGTAAAACGACGTTTTAAGAGTAAGATGGGGAAAATTCAACAAAAAAAAAATTATTTACTTTGTTTAAAAAAAACCCTCATACATGTTTTGCGCATTCGCGCTAGATAGTCGTTGTAGGATCGACTAGTCAAGACTAGCTAGCGCGGATGTGCAAGTGCGCGCACCGGGACCATTCTTCTTGAATAGTACCAATTTATATTAACTTTAGATCTCCTTAGTGAGTTTGCTAGAAATAATAACCAAATTTTTTCTCCAGTCAAGCATCACTATATTAAGTAGGGTTCAAAAAGAAATCTAGACTGACATGATCATGGGTGGAATGATGCTGATGACAGGTTAATTTTTATTCCATTTCAGTCAACTTTCGAAACATTGGCAAAAAACTGAATCAATTTTTCGAAAAGTGAAATGGTTAACATCTCTCTAAGAGACAAAAACAAGGAAATGTGATACAAGCAAAACCGAAGATCTACTCTTCGGTCAAGTGAAGACAGTGTCAAATATATCATTCTAAAAAGAAGACTTATTTTCATCAGCTAAACCTGATTGACTTCAATAGAAGCAACAATATTAAGTCACAGAAAATACAAAGCAAGATACGTCCGAGTCAAAGAGGGAGAAGACAAGCTAAAAATATCAGTTAAATTTCTCTCAAAGCACACTCAGCAGATTTATAATAAAAAAAATAGGACACATTAAATAAAGTGATCGTACAAACCTCTGAAAGGATAAGATGATCATGATTGGAATGCATTTTACACGAGTCTAAAGAACGGCCGATCGTTTTCAAAACATGTAATATGCAATAAAACCTAATGCATGTGAAGAGGTTTTTTTTTTTTAATGTGGCCTCAATTTGTGTCCTTGTACATTAGTAAATATTTATTTCTAATATGTAATACGAGAACACTGGTGAGGAGGGGATATAGTCAATTATATCGACTTTTGTATATAACTAGCAATTTATTTCATCAGCTCTGGAAGAGTGAAAGGCAAAGTTGACAACAGTAGAGCTTGAACTCAAAACACAAAGAGACGAAATAGTTTTGAAGGATCCAGTGAAAAAAGCACGACCATGTTTGCTATTATTAATGAATTACGGAAGAAGAAAGAAGACGTTTGCACGGAAACTGAGATGTCGTAAAAAAGATGTCGGTTTTGTTTATCGTAACAAGCCCAAGATCAGCCTTGATCATGTAGGCCTAAATTCAAACGCATAGCAGCTATGATCACCCTTTTTTTGTTTTTGTTTCTTTTTTTATATATAGAGAATTTTGAACAACATTATCAAATGAGTGCTTTTCTAAAACGGTAAGGTGTGATTTGGAAACGATTTGGTTGCTATTTCTAGCATGTAGCGCGACAATGTGAACGCTCTCGTTGGCCCGTCGAGCTAGTGCGACATCAAACATAACGCATCAAAAGCCTGTAGTTTTGTGTGTGTTATGTAAGACAAAATATATCATTCGTTTGATAACATACTGTTTACATGGTGTTTAATGTAACGACAAATTCCCACAACACACAGGTTTAGGCACATGTACACATGTATTTGTGTATATAATTATATTTCCACCTACCTTTTCTGTCCGAAAGCATTTTTTTCTGTACAGTGAAAGGGTGGAAAAGCTTACTTAATTTGGCTGTTGAAATTCGTGATCTGTTAATATAAGAAGAGTTAATAGCCAAGTCGTGATCGAAAATAATTTGAGATTGATAAAGGTTACTCGAGGTCAATTTTCTTGAACTATTTACCGTATTCAAACGAATATTTTTACTACTATTGCTGATTTCGATCGACCAGCTGGGCGTCCACAATGGCACATAAAACGCAAAGTAACACTTCCAGTTAATGTTGTGCCACTTCGAAAGATTCGAAGTAATGTTATAAGAACGAGATAACACGTTACGAAGTGCAAAGGAGACAGTCACAGAATATACCATGGTGTGATGAACTTAGTAACTGTGACACTTTTCGAAAGTTAATTGTTCCTTGTCCAAATAAGGCAAAGACACACCTACTGTTATTGTGTTCTACGCGCAAAATTAAATTTTACCAAAAGCAACAAACTTGTTTTATCTTTTAATGCAACATGAGTGTGTGCGCGCGCGAATATGTGTGTGTGTATCAGGCACATACCATCAGTAATTACTCAGGGTGGGCAGTTATGACCTTTATGTAGTAAAATAAAAAATAAGCGAAATACAGGCGTGCAACTGAGTTGAAGGCAGATTTATTTCTGCCTTTATAGCACGTAAAGAAAGCGGTGTTGTAGAGTGCATGTGTACTACAACAGTATTATACATAGCTTAAATACTGAGATTGAAAAGCAGGGGCGAATTATGATTACCTAATCTACAAAAAAATAAAATATTTTACATTTTATGCATAGTAATCAGAGTAACCTTCATAATTTGATTGAATTAGGTGCATACTTTGCCATAAAAGGAAAATGCTGCTACCGATCTATTTTATTCAAGGTAGGCACTGTTTTCTAGTATAAGCACAAGGCCTGAAATTTTGTGGGAAGGGGCAAGTCGATTACATCGGTAAACTTAGGTATTTGTCTCGAGATAGCATCTCTTATAAACGTATAGCATTAAAAACATAAATAAATGAGGAGCAGGCAAAAATCGACCCACCGCAGTGGTGACATTGCTAAATGCCCATTTCTGCCACCTTGGGTTTCGTCAGAAGCAAGTATCCACTAGAAACCATATGCTGAGACAAATCTTAACCGCCACTCATATAGAAAAAACAGTAACTAAAAAGGAACTGATATCGCAGTTGACTGGTAGGCTAAATTAAAATCCATTATGAACTATAGAAGCTATAATAGTGCAAAATAGCAATCTGTGTATTATACTTAAATTGTATACATCGTTGAGAGCCTGGTAAACTGAGGTATGCGTCTCTAGATAGCATTTCTTATAAATGTATAGTCTAAAAAATATAATCACAGAAATATATCAGCAGCAGATGAAAATTGTCTAGTAGCGGTGCTGGGATTGTTTCATCAGTAACAAGGCAGACTTAATTATAAATATGCTACAGAATACAATTTACAAAAATAAATGGACAATAACTGAAAGAAAGAAAGAAAAAAAGAACATACACAGTCTCTCAATCATACACTGCGGTTGGGAATATTAGTGTTTCCTTCTAAAAGTTTTTGAGACACCCCAAGTGTGCATTTTATCGGTCACTTATACATTATTTAATACGTCAAAGAATCTTCCAACTGCATTTCACCATTTTTGCCCAGCTAGTCCTCATTGTGATAACATATATGATGGGATGGCAAGCACTCACTCAAATGACTCCAATAAGTATTTACAGGAGGTTAATGGTACCTGTATCACACATCTATATCAATGTTGATTGCATTTTCCAAAATGGCAATACAGGTTACCATCATCTCACCTCATACACAGTTACACAGTACATGGTTCTAGAAATTATATTATGCTCCTCAATAAATTGAAGGAGATTATCGTGATTATATTATTCATTATAAACAAACATTCAAAAGAATGATTAAAACATGAAATAAGTTAACGAAAGTGTTCAATAAAAGTCTTACACAAGAGGTATACAACATTGGAAAATCTTTAATTTTCTATGAGTGTGTTCATAAAGCCCGCCACGTATAGTTGTTTAAAACCCATATATGCCCATAAAACGAAGTCTTGAAATTTCACTGTACTTAGATTAAGCTTTCACAATCTGGAAGAGAAGGACAGTATGCAACTGTTAGTTACTGAACATTTTGTATGCTCAGTCAGATGCTTCCTGGCAAGTCCATGTACAAACAAGTAGGAGCAGGTTTTGCATTGCAAAAATGCAACCACGGGTATATATAGGTTAAGCCCTGGTTAGCCTCCGTCAAGTATTCCTATGATTAAAGGCATCAAACTGTTACTTACCTATATTTTATTCCGACAATATGGTTAGGACATTACATTTTTTTTTTTTTGCTCTCATCTGAACATCATATTGACATTTTTTCTTTTATAGATTTTCAGAAGAATGCCTGGATTTTTGCATTTTTACTACCAACTAACAAAAATTGGCTGTCAAATAAGTACAACCTGAGAGTTCGACAATCAGCAGATAAAGTTCTTGGCCTATAGTCTTCCACAACATTAAAAAATTTGAAAGGTTTCAAATTTTGGCACAAGGCGAGCAGTTTTAGGGTGGAGTAGTAAGTCGATTGTATCGACCCAATAATTAACTGATACTTGTTTTATCAACTCCTCAAGACCAGCAAGTTCAAGAGAAAGAGTAAGTCGATTATATCAGCCCCAATACAATAATAATCTAATCCTTTTTACTATGAGCACAAGGCCTGAAATTTTGGGGAGAACCTAGTCAATTACATCAACCTCAGTGTGTGACTGGTACTTGTTCTTAAAGAGCAAATGGCTCCGACAGATATCAATATTTAGCGCTACTGACATTTGTGATCCTAAATGACATACATACATACACGTGCGCACACACATTAATAAAAGAAGTGACCAATAGCAGGAGAAATAATTTTATCATACCCTTTTAGTGCTTTCATTCCTCAGAATTGATCAAAAATTGTGTGTCACTGTGTATGAGATTTTGCTTTGTATACATGTGTGGGAGATGTTAGCTGTTTGCTAAAAATTATTACTCTTTAAAACGAGCAATTTATACATACATCTGGCACAAGCCAATACACTTGGAACATTCACCTGCTAAGTAGAGTGATACAATGCTCCGCCTAACAGGTTCAAATCCTAGCAAAATCACAACAAACACTTTAATATTCCCAAAGATAGATAGTTGCAGCAAAAAGTAGTAGTGAGACATGGTTATGGTATCAGAAAGGAAAGTTAAAAAGGGAGACAGAAAGTTTGTTAGTAACTGTACAAGATCAAGCATTAATGGATAAAAGCCAAGACAGACAAAAACCAAGTAGATTCCCAATGTAGGCTATGCAAATCAAAAGAGGAAAGTGTTACTCATATAGTAAGTGAATGTAACATGCTAGCACAGAAAAAATACAAGAAAATACATGTCAACCTGGGGAGAGTTGTGTAGAAAGCTAGGATTTGAACATACTGATAAATGGTATGAACATGAACCTAGTAAAGTAATAGAAAGTAAGAAATACAAGATGTGGGACTTTAACATTCAGACTGACAGAGTAATAGAAGCTAGAAGGCCTGATTCAGTAGTAGTAGTAGTAGATAAAGAGAATAGAAAGTGCCAGATATTTGACTTTACAGTTCCAAATGATGAAAAATTAATGAGAGGTATAGGAAAATGGAAGTATGAGGACTAGCTATTGAATTACAGAGTCTATGGAAAGTGCGGGTAAAATGTATCCCAGTAGTTATAGGTGCATTGGGAACTATCCCTAAAGATCTGAACAGATGGATAGAGAAAATAAACATAAAACCCAGTTTAGTACAGATGCAGAAAACAGTTATTAGGGACAGCAAGGATACTTAGGAGGATTCTTGGCATCTATGTTTACTTGCTGTAACCCAGTAAGAGGGTTCTTGGCATCTAAGGCTAATTGTTGTAGACCAATGTTAAGATTCTTTTCTTTTCCAAAAGTCTAATCTGTTAAGTGTGTATGAAAAAATAATAAGAAGAAGAAGGCATGAACAGTCAGTAGGGCTCAAAATTTTATTCATAAAGAAATAAAATAGAAAAAATTTGAAGCATTTTTTTTTTTTAGTCAAAGAAGGAAATTATCAAGAATCCTGAATAAGCCGAAACAAAAATATTTCAAAACAAATACTTGCCAGTAAGATTGATCCAAATCAAGGTGCTTGCAACACTCTCTCACACCCTAGAACAGAAAAGACTCAAGAAACACCATCATCAGAGGAAAACAACAGCAGCAATCAAGTTTGTAAAAGGAGAAAAGCCATTGAGGACAGCTAAAAAGGACAAATAACTTACTTCATGGGTCCCAATTATGAGATATGAAAGTAGTCCTGGGGAAAGACTGCAGTTTCCCCAGGTCATCCATACAACCCTGAAGCCAGATATAGCTCCATGGTCTGAAAAGGCAAGGAAATCTTGATTGGGTTTACAGTCCAGTAGGAAGAAGGGTGTGATAAGGCCTATGAACTGAAACGTGCCAGGTACGAGAGCCTTCTGCAGAATCACAGAGAGAAAGGATGGTAGTCATGACTTTTCCCAGTCAAGGTTGGCTGTAGGAGATACCATGAACTTTCTTTTTTCCACAAGAGTTCCAGACCCCAGTTATGAACTCATTTACATACAGCCAATCAGAGTTCAACTATCAAACTAATTCATGAGCACATAACAAGTGATGGGTGATAAGGTCATTTGGTTAAGGAATGACCATGCTTCTTTTCTCTTTTAATAATGCTTGTTGTCCTTGTTCTAATTTCAACCATGGCTGCCTCTGCATAGTTACTTGTGTTGTTGTTTACTATCTAAAACAGTAAGGGGAGAGGGTTGGTAGCACATCAACCTCTACCCACATTTTTCCCATTCACATCTTTACCATATGGAGCCCTAACAAAATCCGATAATACATATAGATGTAAATCTAATTACTTGTCTCCTAAAATCAGGCACAACTTGGCAATCAGTCGACTCACAACACTATTCTTTGTATTGAGTTTACTGGGTCAAGGTGAGCTCTGATTGGCTGTATGCAAATGAGTTCATTACTGGTGTCTGGAACTCTCATGGGAAAAATTTTCGCTTCCCGGCCCAGTCAGTACGGAGGATGCTTACAGCTATTGGAATGAAAGGAAGAGAGCGAAGGGTGGCTGTGTGCAGTATGGGAGAGGCAGCAGAAAGAGCCGTTTGCTGGTTATGGTGCAGGGGAGAGAAGTTGAGCTGGAAGCCATATCACCCACCAACGGGAGGGTGATATGGTTCAGGATCGAAATACCTGATGATCGTTGTATACCGTCTGATGACATCAGTTCCTCCTGGCCAAAGCTCCGTTCACTTTGATGAGTGAAAGAGAAGTACCTTCTTCTAGGTTTTATCAATAACAACATAAAATCTCGTAAAATTTAATAACAATCAGGGTTTGAGGTTGAGTTAGGTTTTAGAACCTAGGATTAAGTTTAAGGTTTTAGATTTCGGGTTCAAAGTAGTGTTTAGGCTAAGTACAGATTACCCAGAATGTGTACTCAGTAATGAAACTACTAATATTATGCTTCACTTACTGAAAATTCGAAAATTAAAAACGACAGTAAAATATATTTATATAATTATGTTTTCGTAAGATCGCTGGCAATCTTTCATTTCGTTTTTAGTACAATTTACGTCACTTATAAAGCACGTGCTTTTGTTTATGTGTCTGAAAAAGATCGTCGCTTTCCGTAAAATTAAAAAAATTTTTTTTACTTATGTAGGGGAGCAGGGGACTTATCTTTTGAAGTCAGCGTAAAGCGAAAGAGACAGAGAGAGCAACTGATATCTGTGTTGATGGGGTGTGCGAGACAGAAAGTGTGGTGATGTGTAAAGACACAGAGAGGCAACATACATGCAAACAACAAGCAAAAACAAAAAACATACCTTCTCTCTCTCACACATGAACATGTATGCAATAGGTGTACGTACGTATGTGTGTGTCACTGAAGCTAGCCATACACACATTCATACATACATAACCTCTCTCTCTTTTTCTCTGTCAATCACTCACACATTATCTCACTACAAAAAGTAAATAATTAAAAATTCAGTTATCTCTCTCTCTCAGATACACCTGCACATACACACAGTTTCTGTCTGGCAAACCCCATCAACACACATACATCCATTGCTTCTCTGTGTCGCTTCACACACACTAACAAAACAACTTCCCATGCACACCACACTTTCTGTCGCGCACACCCCCATCAACGCACACACATATTGCTGTGTCTCCTTTGCTTTACGCCGGCTTCAAAATATAAGTCAGCTGTTTCCTCACATAATTAAAGATATAAGAACCTTTTACAGAAAGCGACGATCTTTTTCATAATTTTTCTAAAACATTAATGCCGTTCCCATGCCGGGAATCGAACCCGGGCCGCCTGGGTGAAAGCCAGGAATCCTAACCACTAGACCACATGGGATGACGTTTAAAATAGTCAATATTATAATTTAAATACTAATATTGAGCAGCTTCAAAATTTAGTTTCTTTTTAGTTATTTTTTCAGTGGTTATACGTTGTGTACTATAATTCTAAACTAATAATGATTATAATTGCAATACAATTTACGACGTTTATTGTGACAAGCTCATAATTCTTATACAACCACATGAGACTATGAGGAAAAATAGATCAATATAAAGATCTTCACCGGAGAACAACAGAAAAATAATAATAATAATCAGCCTGCTGGGTGTTAACAAGTATGTAGAGAACGAATATGAAAAAAAAAGATCCGATTTTTCCCTCATAACTTTCGATAAAATGGATATATATTGATTTTTTTGGTCAATATAAAGATCCTCACCCGGGAACAAAAAAGAAAAAATAATAAGCCAGTCTGTTGGGTGTTAACATGTATGTAGAAAACGAATATGAAAAAAAATGCGCACTGACGACCCTGGGGGTGGAGAGGGGACTTTCGGAAAATCCACAAGATCCGATTTTTCCGACATAATTTCAGGCAAAATGGATATATATTGATCTTTTTTATGGAATCCTACGTTTTTGGTTATGAAGGATCCGATTCTGAAAAAAAAAAAATTTTCAAAAAATCGCATTTTCAAAATTTCGATTTACCCTCCCCACACATACACACACACACAACCTCACTTTTATATATAGAGAGATTGCCACTAGCTCTCGGAGAGCATAGAACGTTACGATATTGGTTATTCTACGAAGGATATCCCAACACCATCCAATGAGTTCTATACAAAAATGCTGCTAGAGAAAATGATAGACCTCATACGGCGAATGAGTTGGAAGGCATTTTTCTACGATCAAGGAACGCAACCATCCGAGGCCAAAAGAATAAAAGAATATATACGAGTTCTGATCAATAAGTATCCGGGTTGTTGCCATAGTAACGAAGCTAAAACATGCAGAGTAAAGCCACTTGACAAAAGATTGACCTTGAACTCTGCTGTACATGTGCAATAAGTTTTAACATTCTGTCTCATTGCCGCTGTTTACAGCAGTGCTTGGAAGGAAGATTTGTAGCGTGTGATCGTCACACTAACCATGACAGAGAAAGTTGTTATGGTGATATCTGCTCAGAGGCCTATGTAAAGTTGCAGAAAGTGTATGGAGAGAAGTGTATGAGTTGCACATAAGTGTACAAGTGGTTGAGACGTTTGCAAGATGGCCGAAAAATTTTGATATTGACGAACGTTCTGGGAAGCCCACAACCAGCAGAACTGAGAAAAACATCGAAGATGTGCATGCAGCTGTGAATGGAAATCGTTGAATCACCATTTGTAAGTTATCAGAGGATGTGCAGATTCGTTATGGTTCAGTTCAGTCCATTATCAGTGAAGATTTGTGTATGAGACGCGTGTCCGCCAAGTTTGTGTCAAAACTGCTTTCTGCTGACCAAAAAGACACCCAGGTTTCAGTTGTACAAGATCACCTTGATTGCGTTGATAATGATGGAAACCTTTTGAAAACTTTGCATGGGTTTTTGAGCAGGTACCACCAAGCTTTGAGCAAAATATGATGCAGATTCTCTGTTCAACTTTCTCTGTCATGGTCAATGCGATGATCACACACTACACACTTTCCTTCCAAGCACTGCTGTAAACAGCAGAAGTGAGCTAGAACGTTAAAACTTAGGGTGCGTGCATGGCAGGGCTCAAGGTCAATCTGTGCCAAGTGGCTTCACTTTGCCTGTCTTGTTATTATGGTAACCATCTGGATACTTATTGATCAGACCACGTATATATATGTGTGTGTGTGTAGCATTTCAGGAAAGTTATTTTTGTTGTCGCATCATAGCACAGTCGTGCTATGGCATTCTCCAACCAATCAGTTCTCTGCCCATGAAGTGAAGTGGGAGTTTTAATCAGTTAGGAGACAGACTGCGAACCACCAACATCACTTCTTCCTCATGGAACAGCTTCTTTGTTTTTGTCTCCAACTTCGCGCAGCTAACTCTGAATTATATCAGCTCTTGATTTGTCACATCATGAACAGCCTATTTCATTTATGCTAACTTTGCTTCGCGAAAGTCTGGATGACATCAGCCACAACTCTGCCTCATAATGAACAGTATATTTTCATTTAAGCTAGCTCCTTTCCTTTTGGCTTATAATGACTTCCAACCAAATCTGTTTTTCAAACGTAAGTTATAATGCTTTTCCTGACACATGCATACACACAGGCTACACTCTTTTTACTTGTTAGCTATTATAAAAATTTAATAAACTAAATTATTCATTTAAAAACTGCCTTCTGATATTCTGTTACACATGCTTCTCAAAAGCTCATTTACTGGGCTTTTCCATGAACATTTTCATACTATAAATTAGTGACCACACTCATTAAATTGGTGACACTATAAATCGTCTCTGCTAAATATATATATATATATATATATATATATATATATATATATATATATATATATAGTTATGGTATATTCTGTTAAGAACGTAGTAGAATACCATATAAAAAGCTTGTCCACCTTCAGATAGCACTACTGTGCTATCTAGTAGTATTATATGTACTTCCAGGTTTGTGTTTGAGCATCTGTTGTGTGTGAATAGACAATTGAAAATATTAGAGTCAACAAGAAAAAATATTGCTGGACATTTATCTTTTAATCACTACAATTGTTTCCATTCAATGTAGTTCTCCAGGAGTGTAGGTACTTGATTATGCAACTGTTTCCCTGCATTATGAGATCTAGTTGTGTTCTTCAGGCAATATGAACACACACACACACACACATGATGGATTCTTTCGTTGTGAATGATAAAGGAGGGTTCAGTAAAATAAAGTGGTTATCATGTTCTATAGATATACATGTGTCTCTTGAAGCCTGCTGGTGCTTTGCAAGCCTTTTGGCAACTGAAACAAGATGAGGATTCAGTTTGCTCAAGTGCTTGTGGATCATTTACTATGTGTTTTCTTGAGTGGACGGCAAGGCCTGCTTTGCTCCAGGGTACAAAACCACAATGACAGGTAAGGTTTTCATTTAGAGGGGTGGCATTTTGCTACCATGCCTTCATGCTCAAATGAAGTTGGTCCCGATGTTGGAGTTGACTTTGTTAAAATCTTTGAACTGAAGAGAAGCAGGATTGGCACCAAGGCCAGCATTCTAATGCTTTGTTTTCTCAGAATGAAAATGAAATATTACATTGCTTCAGATTGTCTTTGAATATATATATATATATACCTGTTGGCCAAAAGTTATATATATATATATATATCAATTAGAAAATGGAGGATAATATGCTGAACCCAACTACCTGCAGACAGTGTATCCTGTTGAATTCATTAATTTAATTCATAGCTAAAGTGACAAACCCCCCCCCCCCCCCCACAAAGTACAGGAGCAGTATATTAGATAGATACTATCCCTTAGTGGGTTGAATCCTCAACCCCTAACTCTCTTGCATTATATATATATATATATATATATATATATATATATATATATATATATAATTATGTGTATTTCTTCTATCTTAATGAATAAAAATTCTTCTGATAGAATAAATGGGTTAATAGAAACCAATGTAGCAAAGAACACAAAATAACTGTGGTTAGCTCCTGTTTTTAAGGCAGGAACTCCTTGAAATCTTGGGTATTTGAGTATATTTAAGAATGCTTTCCCTGATGAGAAGGTTACAATTTTAATATCAAAGATCCCTATGGATCACACAGGTTGTAATCATTTGAAACATATGTAGGAATAAAGTATGCAATTATAACATGCGTTTTCTCCAATCCTTAAATTCTTAAATATATATATATATATATATATATATATATATATATATATATATATATATATATATATATACATACAGAAATACAAATAGAGGTTACAAACCTCATTCAGGGATAGCAAAATCTTATGAAAGTACTGGTTAGTTACTGACATAAAGAATGTTGAACATTACAGTTAATACTCAACCGGGGTTTATATATGTTTATTTATTATAATAAAATAAGAAAATAGAGAGGTAATTAATAAATTATTATTTATTAATTAAAAAATTGACAAACATCTCTTACAGCTGTTTCAGTTCAAGACCTTTAGAAAATTAATTAATAAAATTGAAAATTATTTGAAAGTCGAATCTCATCAGAGGTAGTTTATGATATACAAAAGAGGTGTTCAATTCCTGCATGTTGAATAAACAGCTGCAAACCATTAACTGATAAAATTTATACATAAAGAATATAGTATTAACCATGGAATAGACCTTAGAAAGGGGAGGAAGGTTGTCTATATTAGAGTTGTAAAGTAAAAATAAATCAATATATTCATTTAGAGTGTTAGGTATAAGAAACCTCAAGTAGATATATTGGTAAAAATGTCATATTGTGATATTATGTCCATCAAATCAATAGAAAATTAGTATGTAGAGTTTAATTCAAGTGTGTATAGTTATAATTAATATTTAATTAAGGTGGAAGACATTCCAGGCAATCTATTAATTATTATAAATATCAAAAGAGTTAAAAGACTTATAAGATATATTAACTTAATGCTAGGGTACATGAAAATTATAAAAAAAACACAAGAATAAAGTAAAATATATAAAACAAAATAGAGTAAAAAGTAAAAATAGATAGATTAAAACTAAATAGATAGATAAAGACTTACAAAATATAACCTTTCACTCCTTAAAAACATTTATTATTGAGCTAGACTAATGAAGATAAAGAACTATTGGACAAAAATTTAAAAATTTCAGATATGCAGCATTCCCTTTGGTGAGATACTTGATGTAAATATGCGAAGAGGCTCAGGTAAGAAGATATAGTATTTAACATAAATAAATAAGAATTAAAGGGAATAAATATATGCTAATAAAAGTAATAATAAGGGCTCAAATATGGGTCAATTCAACAAGTTAAATTAAAACGTATTAATAAGATTATTTGCCAGTGCCGCTGGACTGGCTCCTGTGCAGGTGGCATGTAAAATACACCATTTCGAGTGTGGCCATTGCCAGTACCTCCTGACTGGCCTTTGTGCCGGTGGCACGTTAAAGTACCCACTACACTCTCGGAGTGGTTGGCGTTAGGAAGGGCAAATCAGATTGGAGCCTGGTGTAGCCACCTGGTCCGCCAGTCCTTTGTCAAATCGTCCAACCCATGCTAGCATGGAAAGCGGACGTTAGATGATGACGATGATGATGATTTAAATAGTTAAATATAAGGCCCTCAAAACTGGACGTAGGTATTAATATAGAGGTGAAGAGCTAAAGAACAGCTGGGAATAATCTAAATTAGGGACATACCAAAGTGAAATCAGGTAGAAATAAATATGTATTATTTACAGTGAGTTAGAAAATAGCTACAGGTTTGGTTCATATAGTACACTTAATTTAGAGGTGAAGAGCTAATGAAAAACTAGGAACAATCTAAATTAGTGACATACACAAAATGAGATCTGGTAAATGTAAGCCTGTATATTTTATGGAGAATTAGAAAAAAGCTAAAATGTGAGGTTCTTATAGTATAATTCAAAATTAAAGCAAAAAAAATTATTATTATTATCATAAATGAATATGTTAATGGTTAGCTATACCTTCATGTAAGGATATAAAAAGCGTAAAAAGTTTATTGTACATGAAATAGCAATATGTAGAAAGACAGAGAGGGGATACAGAGGAGTTATAAAAGGAATTATGCTTGCTAGGAGATAGGTAAAAGTAAACTGTAATTATATATAGTACATATATATAGGTGAAGATAGGACCAAATACGTAAAATTAATGGAAAAGAAAAACAGTCGAGGGGAGGTAATAGATAATTTACTAGAAAGCAAAACAAATAAGTAAATGGGGCTAGAGAGAAAATGTGGGGATTATAGTCTTAGAAGAGGAGTGCAAGGTATGAAGTAAAAATACTATATTAAATAATAAGTTAAGTGGATTTATAACTAAAAATATTAAAGCATGCTATCAAGAATAAGAAGAAAAAAAGAAAGTAAAATATTTAATTAATTAAAGGCTGGAAGATAAAGGGAATAATAGTTTATTAGGAGGTAGGTACAAGAAACTGTTACTATAATATATAAATATATATGTATATATATATATAAATTGTAAATCCAAAACAAAAAAATAACAACAAAACTACAAAGGATTCCGCGGTACACGTGTTTCAAGCTCTACATGTGTATAATATAATATAATATAACATAATATAATATGTGTATAATCTACAATGTAAAGCTATCCTCAGCCGCAAAATTATCTCTCTCCCAGAAAATTATACCATCTCGACGTTGAAGTAGGAAGAAATGTGTGATGTAAGAGGTGAAGATCCTTTCGGTATTCTGTATAGTACTATATCTGGTATAATTCTCCACCCGGACATAATCTCTCCGGTCCTTCGAAAACCTTCCATACTTTGCGACGATTCAGTGTGTAGTCTATTCTGGCATGACACTTCTTATTTACGACCCACCACTGAGATAGACAGACACAGCTCATACATATCTATCCCTTACGACCTTTAAGATCTCTGCATCTATTCTATTTATCACTTTATCTTCTTCTACATTTAGATTGTTCCTCACCACCCTTCACCAACCCATCGATGTAGCTTACTTGACTATCCAGTTTTTTTCTTATTACTTCCTAGATTACCCGCCCCACCGATATGACTCCCTTTATTCTTTAGTTTTATTGTTTTTTTTTATTTTATTTATTTTTTATTTTATTTTATTTTAAGTTTTATTTTTATTTTAAGTTTATTCTTACTTTTTTACATGAATATCTGTGTATGTATTTTTATGGTATTGTATTGTTCTTAACCACCAACTTAACACTACACACTGAATCGTCGCAAGGTATGGAAGGTTTTCAAAGGACCGGAGAGATTATGTCCAGGTGGAGAATTATACCCGATATAGTACTATACAGGATACCGAAAGGATCTTCACCTCTTACATCACACATTTCTTCCTACTTCAACGTCGAGATGGTATAATTTCCTGGGAGAGAGATAATTTTGCGGCTGAGGATAGCTTTACATTGTAGATTATACACATATTATATTATGTTATATTATATTATATTATATTATATTATACACATGTAGAGCTTGAAACACGTGTACCGCGGAATCCTTTGTAATTTTGTTGTTATTTTTTTGTTTTGGATTTACAATTTATTCTTTCACCGCAACCACTAGCTGGAATACACAGGTGCTTACAATTGTCAAGTATTACCTCTAAATTTCAATTTACCTATATATATATATATATATATATATATATATATATATATATATATAGGTGGACCAAATATAGTTTAAATGGTAAAGCCAATTAATCCGAAAATAATTAAAAGGATTAGTTGTAAAAATATAGATATGAATAGATAAATACACATGGTAAGAAATCAATATAATAGGGGAACAATAAAGTTAGAGTATTTTGAGATATGTGCAAGATATACTGTAAACATAGTATGAATACATAATAAATATGGAGTTTATAATCATATAATTCATAAATTGATAAGTCAAGCAATATGAATAAAAAAGGGTAAATATATAAATACAGATATAAACAAACATATATACATGGTAAGGAATAAATATAATGGGGGAACCATAAAAGGGCTAAAGAGAGTATAGTGTGAGAAAAATGGGTAGATAAGTTGTTAAACAATTTAAACATGCATGTAAGTATAAGGAATAAGAATAACTAAAAGATACTATATCGATGTATTAAAATTAAAATCACAAATTTGGTCATGTATGTAGGAGAGACATTGCTTTCATCTATAAAAAGGTTAAAAGTTTAAATGCAGATATAGCTAACTATATATAAATATATATACATGGTAAAGATTAAGCATAAAATGGGGGGGGGGGTTACATACCATAAAGCAGTAAGGGAAAAGGGTAAGGAAGCTGTGATATAATTTAAACATGCAGATCATTGATAATTTCACATTTGGATGCTCATGCATCATAATGCTCATTGGTGGCTCTCACTACGCCTAGGGTTAAACATAGTTCACCTTGTCTGTTTATAAGATTTCCCTTGAAATCATACACTGACTTCATAAACGGTAAAAGTGGAAATTATAAATAATATGGGTGGCTAATTTGTAATTTTTCAACCTAAGGCAGAAATATATACATCACTAAAGTTATAAAGGGTACTAACCAGCACCAGTATTGCTAGAAATAAGAGTCAAAACAACTCAATAGCCACCGAATTCACTATTTCAATGATTGACAAGGAAGGCAAGCTATATATATCTATATATATATAGAAATATATATATATTTCTATGTATATACTGTTGTGTCTGGGGAGAGTTATTTTCTTATTGTGCCTTAAAATTTAACACACTCACCGGTAAAATTTCCACTTATTTCTTATTTTTATTTTCCTAAAATTTTTGTTGTGCCTTGCAACCTTTTCAATAGTCTTGACTCTCTTATATATATATATATATATATATATATATATAAATATTTCAATCTGGTGACAGAGGATGAAATATGGTCAGGAAATGAAAATTCAGTCCATTGAAAAGCATTACACCACATCTTCAACATCTAAGAAGTTTAAGAGCCAGCAATTGGCAGAGGAGTCAGCATACCAATTCAACCACAAATTTACAAACAATGGGAACTCTCTTAACTCAAAAAGTTTTGTTGCTTTGTTCAAATGACTGGCTTGAACTCTCTTGAGAAGAACTAAATAAAACTCTCAGAAAAACACACATCTACAAGTTCTAGCCACGAAATATTGCATTGTTTAAGTGAATGGTTGATGTTTAGTAGTGGGATCGACCTGGGACCATATGAATAAAAAGTGAACTTCTTAATTGCATACTCAGGCTGAGGAGATTTTTTTCAACAAATGCTACGATAGAAACAACTAAAAGAAAATTCTTAATCTAAGTTATTTAGATTTAGTGAAGCCCTTTGGATGCAGCGTTGCTAAAATGCAAACCATGAAGGATGTACTCATGTCAAATGTGACAGTTTTAACCCAAGGTTTCATGCAGAATTGTCTCCCATGGACTACTTATGTTGAAAATATAGTGATAATCACACATTTAGGGAAGTGATTTGGTAGTAGCGAAGGAAATAGTCACATTTGTTTCCTTTCTCAAAACAATTATAAATAATGTTGGTAGCAGTCGGTATTATAAAAGCTTTTATTTTTAAACGGTAATCTTCCAGTTTCGGGAGGTAAAAAAGTAAATAAAATACAAGGGAAATAACTTAACGTCTTACTAGTATTATCCGTACTACTCTGAAATGTTTTTTTTTTTAGCTGTTTATAAATAAAATCACACACGTGATTGAAGTTAACTGTTTATATATAAATCACACACAAGATTGAATATCATAGTACCGGCTGCACAACAACTTATGGTAATCTTCCAGTATAGGGAAATAACAGTCAAACTAAAGCGTTTGACCCGAGCTCAAAAATAAAAAAAAATAAATTAGTGTAATAGGTGTAAAACAACTTGCTGTGAACGAATATGAAGAATGCGCGCTCGCGAACGGGTGGGGTGAGGAGAGTACGGATAATACTAGTAAGACGTTAAGTTATTTCCCTTGTATTTTTATTTACTTTTTTTACCTCCCGAAACTGGAAGATTACCATAAACATATGATGCACTGCTGTTGTTTGTTTGCATGTGCTTCGAGTAACAATTTATAATGAGGAACAAACTTATCTAAACGAAGTACAAAATTTTACGATACAAAAACTTTTGAAAGTTTGTAAAGTTTTCTTTTAATTTTTTGGTTCCCAATAAAAATATATATGAGAAGGGGAAAATTTATTCTGAATTTAGCTTGTATATAGAGGGAAATCAAATCAATAGTCTCCCAACCCTTATCTACCGTGCACAAACACATACGTACCAACTGGGTAGTTTGCATCCCATTAGCCCAGCTCCACTCGTCAGAATAATGTATTGTAGAAAATGTGAAAATGTTAATGTAACATGGAAAAATTTGGATCGCGAGGAACTTGATTTCATGTAACACCGCTACAAGACCGTTACTAACAACAACTCGTTACTGATGTTAAATACAAATTTAGCAATTTGAAAAGTTACTTTTCAATATATTTAATATCTATAAAACATCGATATTGTTTGTAAAGCAAATAAGTCTCTATTTAGAATATTTTTTTGGTTGTTTCCATGATCAGGGTGAATCGAAACTTTAGTAAACAAAGAAGCATTCCGGGTAAGTAGAGTCCCTTATTTATAGATGATATGTATACGTACTCAGCTCTGAAGGAGCAAACTTTTAAGACGTCGGTAGGTTGTGGACCTAATGACTTTCACATTTACAACCATGCATATTTATCGGTCAATATAAAAATCCTCACCCGTTAACGAAAAAACAAACAAACAACAGCATGCTGGATGTCAACAACTGATAATGTCAATACCACACACACCACGACATACACTGCTTTATTGGGCATAACTACAGGGTTTACCCCCCCCCCCCAGACTTTGGGAGGTCATAACTTTCAGAAAAATGAATATGCCTATTGGGCATAGACATAACTACAGGGTTTTACCCCCCTTGCTTGCCACTGAGCATATTGCATTTCATCCAATGCCCACTCAGTCTCTTCCTGGTGTTGTGATTACCACATTTTTTAAATATATTATATTATTTTTCCCCCCTTATCCAATGTATACTTTTTTTTTACGACCGTAAAGTGTAATTTAGTGGAGTTTCAGCTGCTATTGAATGACTATGTATAGAAGCCCTTGCTTGTTTACCACAATATTCATCTCGATTCAGCAGGCGTATGATAAAAGGCATTCTAATCATGACCATTCGTAATTTTTAGGGGTGTGTTTTAATGATTTGAGGGAGATTGGACTATTATTTCTGGCTGGTCAAGTGACTTCATCAAGGTTCATTTTCTCACTGGTTCTGGTGGTGGGCAGTTACCGTTCTTTTGCTCTTGTGGTTGGTTTTGTGCATTTGTTTGAATTTAGAGGAAGGGGTTATGCTTCCAGACTGGTTAGATCGACGTGACTGATGTTTCTTTTGAATAATTTGCAAGTTAATTGCTGCAGGAAAAACTTAGGCAGAAAAAGAATTCCAGAGGGATGAAGTTCTGGGAAGGAAGGATTGGATGTAATGGAGCTGGCCTCACAGAATATAAAACAAGACATACAAAAGGAATGATAATAATGATATCATTGCCACCCAATATCACTATCTTAGTACCAGGTCATACCACTACAGCTCCATCGATGATGGCACAGACAAAACCTGTAGGGTATATGAACCTTTGAAGAAACCACCAATCATATCGTATCTAGTTGCCTAGCAGCAATATACTTTCACCTGAAAATCTACAGGGAATACGTCAAAATCTGTTAAAGGGGTTGATTCCTGATCATTCATTTTTCATTGACATTATTGCTGTAGGTAATTCTTCCTGTCTTGAGTAGTTGTGGCTGGGCGTGGAGATTTTTGGTTCTCATAATTTACTCCTAGTAAGAGGATGGGGTATTAAAAAATTTTTTTGTTGACTCATGGGTTTTGTTTGGTGTCACCTTAGGAGTGACAGCCAACCTTCAAGATTTGTTCTTGTTAGCTTTTTGTGTAGAATTGTTAGAACATCAGAAAAAATACCTTGTGGTATTTGTTCCAGCTCTTTACAATTTAAGTTCAAATCTTACCAAGGCTAATTTTGCTTTTCATCCATTCAAGGTTGATAAAGTTAAGTACCAGTCAAGTGTCAGGATTGTTGTAATTGACTTACACCTCCCCTCAAAATCTATGGCTTTGTACCAAAATTAGAAGCAATTATTATTGAAGGTTGTGAATTGGCAGAACCATTACAGAGTCAGACAAATTGCTTTGTGATTTTTCTCCTGGTTCTTTACATTCTGAACCGAAATCCCACTAAGGTCAACTTTGCCTTCCATTATTTTGGACTTGATAAAATAAGATACCTGTCATGTATTGGGGTTGATTTAAGATACCTGTCATGTATTGGGGTTGATTTAAGATACCTGTCATGTATTAAGATACCTGTCATGTATTGGGGTTGATAGCTTCCGCTATCTGGGCGACCAAGTTAGTAGTGGGGGTGGGTGCGCTGAAAGTGTAGCTGCTAGAATAAGAATAGCCTGGGCAAAGTTTAGAGAGCTCTTACCCCTGCTGGCGACAAAGGGACTCTCACTCAGAGTAAAAGGCAGACTGTATGACGCATGCGTACGAACAACCATGCTACATGGCAGTGAAACATGGGCTGTAACTGCTGAGGACATACGTAAGCTCGCAAGGAATGAAGCCAGTATGCTCCGTTGGATGTGTAATGTCAATGTGAATACCCGTCAGAGTGTAAGTATCTTGAGAGAAAAGCTGAACATTAGAAGCATCAGTTGTGGCGTGCAAGAGAGACGATTGCGCTGGTATGGACATGTGGTGAGAATGGAGGAGGATAGCTGCATGAAAAAGTGCCACACCCTAACAGTTGAGGGAACCCGTGGAAGAGGTAGGCCCAGGAAGACCTGGGCTGAGGTGGTGAGGCAAGACCTTCGTACATTGGGCCTCACCGAGGCGATGACTACGGACCGAGACCTTTGGAAATGGGCTGTGCGTGAGAAGACCCGGCAAGCCAAGTAAGATCGTTGCCAGTGCCCCTGGACTGGTTCTTGTGCGGGTGGCACATGAGATGCACCATTTTGAGCGTGGCCGTTGCCAGTACCGCCTGACTGGCTCCTGTAGGATTTTCGAGCGAGATCGTTGCCAGTGCCCCTGGACTGGCTTGTGCGGGTGGCACATAAAAAACACCATTTCGAGCGTGGCCGTTTTCGTGCGGGTGACACGTAAAAGCACCCACTACACTCTCTGAGTGGTTGGCGTTAGGAAGGGCATCCAGCTGTAGAAACTCTGCCAAATCAGACTGGAGCCTGGTGTTGCCATCCGGTTTCACCAGTCCTCAGTCAAATCGTCCAACCCATGCTAGCATGGAAAGCGGACGTTAAACGATGATGATGATGATGATGATGATTACCACACGACGATAAAATTAACTCACAAATGGCTGAGTACTCTACAGACTTGCATAACATTAACGTAGTTCTCAGGGAGATTCAGCCTCACACAAAATATGACTTACCAGTATTTCATCTGTCTTTATGTTTTGAGTTCAAATGCTTCTGAGGTCAGTGTTTTTCATCCTTTCCAACATCTTCAGTTTGTTGCATGAATTGTTCAGGTAATTCCTTCTATGCCCAACTGTTTGTCCTGCTGTTCTTCTTTCTGGATATTTCTAGCTGCAGATAATATTCATTCTTCACCTTACTCAACATAGTTATTCAAACCCAATATTACAGTATTGATGACATCTTCTGTATTGAACAAACCTCAACCTTCTTCCTTTCTTGGTAAGCAGACCCTCTCAGTATTATTTTTAGGGTGGTGTGTATTGTGAGAATTCTGAGCAGCTGTGTAGTTCTGTCTAATTCCTGTAGTGCTGTCTTTATCTATTTTAGAAATGGTACAGAGTGTCTCAATACTGACATGTCTTAACGACATTCTCTCCATTTAGTTTTGTTTCAAGCACCTTCCTAAACCTCCTCACCTTCAGAGACTTGCTCTCTCATTTTAATTTCTCTTTTAATTACATTATTATTCTGCAACATCCTAAGCACTTGTCTCCTTCATTATCTCTTAGTAATCTAATGATATCATCATATGATATCTTTATACCATCAGATTTAATGTCTCAGCCTCTTTCCATAATTAAATTTTTGTACTTAGATATCCCAAACTAGTGTCATGTAAAAGGCATTTGTGCTGGTGCCTTGTAAAAGCACTCATGCCAGTGCTGTGTAAAAGTACACTCTGTAGAGTGGTTAGTGTTAGGATGGGTATCCAGCTGTAGAAACCATGCAAGACAGACATGGAGCCTTCGGCTGACCAGCTCCTGTCAAACCATCCAACCCATGTTAGTATAGAAACCGAATGTGCTATTGACACATAAAAAGCACCCAGCACACTCTGTTAAGCAGTTGGCATTAGGAAGGGCATCCAGCCGTAGAAACTCTGCTTCAGCTAATTGCTAGAGTCTGAACAGCTCCCTGCTAGTCAGCTCCATGTCAAACCGTCCAACCCATTCCAGCATGGAAAGTGGATGTTAAACAATGATGATGCACACCAATCTCCTTGCAAAATATTTTTACTCTTTGAATCAGAGAATCCAGGTCTTTCTAATTTTATGTGTACAGTTTGAGGTTATCTGTATATAGCTGGTGATTTATTTTCACCTGGCTTTAACTAGCTCAGAGGCAGGCCTGGATTTACTCAGTATGCTTATCAGAGGGATTAACTCAGTGATGAAAAGTAGTTAAGAGAGTGAGTCTATCTGAAATATTCCCCTGTGTATTTTCATATTTCCACAATGATTCATTTCTATAGTTGAGTTCTACTTCCCATGATCTCATTGTTTTTTTCTAAAAAAAAAAACTGTTAATCTTTTTATTGACCCCCAAGTGTCTCCAGGTACTCCAAGGATAAGCAATGTGGAACATGCTTGTAAACTTTCTATCCAATCAAAAGCTAAGATTTTCTTTCTTATTCTTTCCTCACTTGATATTATGCTGTCAATATGCAACAGATCAACAATTGCATTTAACTTCTTTCTGTATCCCTTTTGCTCCTCTTTGTAAGAGATTCTTCTGAAAGGTGTACAGTTTATCTGCTATAGAGCCTGTTAATAATTTCCTGAGTTTGATAAAGCATGTAATAGGTTTATAAATTACTGAGTTCCCTCCTCTTTCTTTGTCCTGTATTTTCACTGGCTTTTCTTTAGCCATCCATGTTAGTGTTACATTTTCTATAGTCAATAAAGAAGGAGTTGTTTATAGCTGTGCATACTTGTAAGAGTTTAAAGTCAGAATCTCCGAACACCATCTGATCCAGGAGCTTTCCAACTTGTTATTTTTTTAAATATATTTCCAATTTAGTTTATTATTATCATTGAGTGAAAGAGCAATGCATGCCATCAAAGTGACACTGGGGTAAAACATATGAAGCCCAGTATGCTCATTATGACTACCAGGCACATGTATTACAACCATATGTATGGTGATTGCATATCAAGATAAACAGCGCATGACCTTACAGGTGACCCAGTTAGAATTTTCTTCAGATTGAGTAGCCCATCTTGCTCAAAAGGTCCCTGAATAAGGTTTGTTTAAGGATGTTGAATGAAACACCCATGTTTCCAGAGGTGAATTATTCAAACCCCAAAGAATTCCTCTCAACACACGGCTATGATGCTCCCTACCTACACCTGCTCATGATAAGAGATGCTCATATCATCATCTACTAAGGGACATGCTTAACTGGTTAAAGTCAAACAACTGACTAGCAAATCTCTAGTATTGAGCAGAATACTAGCCCATCTTTTACACCAAGACAAAACATGTATATGATAACACTTCCAATCAGTTATATTGAGAAGCCACGAGAGCCACTACCTGGTACTGCATCAGGGCATTTATTATTTTTTCATATACACACAACAGATTAGACTGTTGGAAAAGAAAAAAAAAATCCTAACATTGAGCTACTGGTAACCCTAAATACCAAGAACCCTCTGAACAACACTGTTTTCTGGAGCTGTACTTAACTGGGTTTTATGCCTATTTCCTCTATCCATCTGTTCAAATCTTTAGGGATAGTACCCAATGCACCTACAACTACTGGGATACATTTTACCTGCACTTTCCATTGTAATTCAATGGCTAGGGCCTGGTACTTTGCTATTTTTTCTATAACTCTCATGTTGATTTTTATCATCATTTGAGACTGTAAAGTCAGTTATCTGGCATTTTCTATTCTCTTTATTTACTACTAAATCAGACCGTCCAGCTTCTATTACTCTGTTGGTCTGAATGTTAAAGTCCCAAAACGTCTTGTATTTCTTACTTTCTAGTACTTTACTAGGTTCATGTTCATACCATTTATCACTATGTTCAAATCCTAGCTTTCTACACAACTCTCGGCAGATTACTCTCCCCAGGTTGACATGTATTTTCTTGTATTTTTTCTTTGCCAGAATGTTACATTCACTTACTATATGAGTAATGCTTTCCTCTTTTGATTTGTATAACCTACATTGGGAATCTACTTGGTTTTTGTCTGTCTTGGCTTTTATCCATTAATGCTTGATCTTGTGCAGCTACTAACAAACTTTCTGTCTCCCTTTTCAGCTTTCTTTTCTGCAACCATAACCATGTCTCACTACTACTATTTGCTGCAACTATCTTGGGGAATCTACCATGCAACGCCTTCTGCCAGTCAAATAATTTCTGTTCTTGTTTTTGGTTTTCATCTTTGTTTGGGTTTTTGGTTTCCCTGTCTTGCTGTGGCTAGCAACTTTTAATAAATTTTCTTCACTGTTACCTACATAGGAGTTACATCTACTCTAACTCCACAAAGTGTTCTACTAATATTAACCTGCTTCCACCTTCCTGTCTAGGTAAGTATAATCTTGCTACTGCTGGTCTTGGGTGGAGTCCTCCATTCATATTGAATTCCTTCCTAGTTCTGTCTAACTTGATAATTCAGTTTTTGTCTAATCTACAAAAGCTGCTGAATATCTAAGTACTGATACTGCCCAAGTATTTACAGCCTTCACTAGATTTAGACCATTTAGCTTTGACTTCATTAGCTCTCTCACCCTTCTGATGTTCTCCTTAATTTTCATTTTCATTTCTGTAGTTAGTACTCTGTCAGATTCTAATACTCCTAGATACTTATAACTCTCTCCTCCTTTCAATGATTGTAATGTCTGGTCATCTGGTAATTAGATGCCTTTATTATTATTATTATTATTATTATTATTATTATATCATGAAAAATCTCAGCTTTATTTTGCTGGGTATGATAGAAAGTATCAACTGCCCACAGCCAGCAAACTAAGGTGACATTTGTTTACTTCAAGAACCCTGCAGAAGAATCTTGCAGTTCCAAGCAATGATGATTTTTGTAGATGTTCCATCTTTACATTCATTCCAATCTTTTTGAGTCACGTTGATAGATGGGTACTTATGCTTCCAAGTGCACCAATCACTATTGTTATCATGTTCATTTTCTTCATTGCTCACAACCTATATATTTCTCACTTTAATTCATCATAATTGTTCACCTTTTCTTCTTCTTTCTCTCCCATCCTGTTGTCACCAGAACATGCTATGTCAGTTATCAGGCATGTTTTTTTCTTTTTTGTTCACTACAACGTCAGGTTTCTGATGTTTAATCTGGTGGTCAAACTGAATCATTGCATCTCACAGGATTTTGCAGTCTTCATTCTCATTAACTCAGTCTGGGATTTTGTCATACCACATATTTGAGCTTTCTAGATCATAATTTCCATACAGCTCCCAATGGATCGTTCTTGCCACATTGTCATGTCACCTTTTGTGTTTATGTTGTATCAATTTCAGGTGTTCGTTAACAATGTGCCACACTATTTCAACCCTCTCACCACTCATTCTGCATTTGTTGCTCTCGGTTGTGTTATCAATTCTGCACTTCACATAGTTTGCCCTCAATGCTTGTTCTTATGCTGTACATATAAGTGCATGTTTCAATCTTCAAGTTACTCCTCTGCATCCATAACCACCAGCCTTCTGTATCTGGCTTTGCACTTGTATCTCTTGCAAACTGAATGTACATATTTTCCATCCCATGCCATGAGAGTTTTTCTAAATTTATCAAATCTGTGTCCTTCACAGTTGTGAGATAAGCCCAAACCATTGTCACAGTATAGACCAATATTATGGGATGAGAACTTGGATCTCAGTTTATCTAATATATAAAGACCCACAAGATCATAAATGTCAGCAGATCACAGATGTTGAACAGGAGAACACTACTCTCTCTGGATTGAGCATGCTGTCTCACTGACTTTAACCTTCTCCCCATTGGTTAATTATAAAGGGGATGCAACACTTGATTATCTTTTCCTTTCTCTCTTTTCCCCCATTATCTATTTATCTTTTGTTTTCTTATTCTGTCTTCTTTCATTTCACCATTTGTATTCACTCTTTTCTTGCTTTTTCTTGTGTTTACTCGTAGACCAGCATCCTTTCTTGGTTTTTCAAATATGACAAGCCATATTTGTGTATTCAAGCCTGAAAGGTTGCTTGGAGACTCAGGGAATGATATATAAATCTACCAAATTATTATGTTTTCACTGTATGGAACTATTAGTAGCTCAAATTTAAATATTGCAAATTTTAAATTTTATATATATATATACTAGCAGAGGCACCCGGCGTTGCTCGAGAGTGGCACATAAAAGACACCATTTTGAGCGTGGCCGTTGCCAGTACCGCCTGACTGGCCCTCGTGCGGGTGACGCGTAAAAGCACCCACTACACTCTCTGAGTGGTTGGCGTTAGGAAGGTCATCCAGCTGTAGAAACTCTGCCAAATTAGATTGGAGCCTGGTGTTGCCATCCGGTTTCACCAGTCTTCAGTCAAATCATCCAACCCATGCTAGCATGGAAAGCGGACGTTAAACGATGATGATGATGGTACTTGGAAACTTTTATGAAAATTAAAATGGGGATTAAATTTAAGAAATGATTTACGTGAATATCCTCACAAGAGTAATTGAAATAAATGGCGATTGTGGAACCCCCCCCCCCATGCACGCACACACACACACACACACAGTATTACACATCAGATGAAATGGATGTGTGTGTGTGTGTGTGTGTGACAGAGAGAGAGAGAGAGAGAGAGAGAGAGGTTTGTTGTCATGTATACGTACATGCATAAATATGCATACATCTTTGTGTGTGAGTGTGTGCGTGTGCGTGTGTATGAGAGAGAGAGAGAGAGTAAATACTACATACACACCGCTCTCACTCTGTCTCACACACACACTCACACGCACACATACATCCAAAAATGATGGAGGCATATGACAACACACCCCTTGACTCACTCACACTCTGTCTGTTACAAACACACACATACATAAATGTATACAAACATATTTACAAAGACACACGTGTGTATGCGCGCGCGCAATACCGGAAGTTGACATTGCATCCCAACTATGTAAGCCATTGTTACGTCAATACCGGAAGTTGACATTGAGGAACCTTTTTAAAGAAGTGAATCATAAATATAAAGCAATATTATTTATTTTTAATAAAAAAAATCAAATGAAGAGCCTAAGATTTATCCGAGGTCAAATTATTCATGCATCACAAGTATGGAAGTAAATAGGGAAGCCGTTTTCACGTGATAAGCGATTACACACACATCTCTGTTTTATATATATATATATATATAGGCGCAGGAGTGGCTGTGTGGTAAGTAGCTCGCTTACCAGCCACATGGTCTTGGGTTCAGTCCCACCGCATGGCACCTTGCCCAAGTGTCTTCTGCTATAGCCTTGGGTCGACCAAAGCCTTGTGAGTGGATTTGGTAGATGGAAACTGAAAGCCCATCGTATATATATATGTATGTGTGTGTACATGTTTGTGTGTCTGTGTTTGTCCCCCCCAGCATTGCTTGACAACCGATGCTGATGTGTTTAGGTCCCCGTAACTTAGCGGTTCGGCAAAAGAGACCGATAGAATAAGTACTAGGCTTACAAAGAATAAGTCCTGGGGTCGATTTCATTCGACTAAAGGCGGTGCTCCAGCATGGCCGCAGTCAAATGACTGAAACAAGTAAAAGAGTAAAAGAGAGTATATAAAGTGTATATATATATATATAAAGTGAGAGAGAGACACACACACACACCCACATGCATACCGCACACACACACACACAAATGCACATGCATATTTGAATACGCATGAACATATATACACTTACAAACCAGTTGTGGCATAGCTCCATGTCCTTCTGTCTCAACTATTGAGAATCAAAGAAATCTGTGAAACCAGTTAAGTCTTTAAATATTTTTAAATAGAAAATCTAAACAAATTCCTGTGCATTTTCAACTTCTGTTATATATAATTTAGAGAAAAGAACCAAAGCTCATGAACTCATCCATGAAAATCCACAGTCACATATAGAAAAATTTAATAAGTAAATACACTAAAAAGAACTATAATAAAATACAAAGTAATAATCATAAAAATAATAAAACAACTACACGTTTTTCATACATATATATATATATATACATATATATATATATATATATATATATATATATATATATATATATATATATATATATATATGTATGTATATATATATTTACACACATACATATACAACTCAGGTTGAATAAAAAGTAAGCAACATTTTGAACTATGAAGAATTTATACTGGATTTTTGCAGAGTTTTGAATTTTTTTAAACATTTTTTTGCAATTGTCTGATAATACAGACATAAACTTTCCCAAATGCATCAATAAATTATCATTGATATTTTTTTCACTGTTGTTACAATCACTTGAAATGAAACTGTTAAAGTGCGATATTCAAGCAATTTTGCTATTCAACTTCAAAAAAACGACATAGAGCAGCTGAAACTGCTTGCGATATCAGCAAAACGTTTGGTGAAGAAATGACCAGCGAGTGGTCAGCTTGAAAATGGTTTAAACGATTTTGCAGTGGAGACCTGAGCCTTGAAGATCATGAGCATAGTGGACGCCCATCTGTCATTGATGACATTCAATTCAAGGCCGTCATTGACAAAGATCCACGTAAAACCACTCAAGAACTGGTAAAAGAACTTCAAGTTAGCCAGAAAACTGCCTGCAACCATTTGCATGTGATCAAAAAATCCCAAAACGCTTGACAAACGGATACCACATGATTTGAATGAAAATCAGAAAATGTGCAGATATGAAATTTGCATATCACTTCTTCATAACCAGACTGATCCATTTTTTGACTGTATTGTAACTTGTGATGAAAAGTAGATTCTGTACAACAGTAAAAAATGTTCTTCGCAGTGGTTGAACCAAAATGAAGCACCATAAACTTTCCTAAACCTGAGCTCTTCAAAAAGAAGGTTATGGTGACTGTTTGGTGGTGTACTGCTTGATTCATCCACTATAACTTCTTAAAACCCAGAGAAAACCATTACTGCAGGAACATATTGCCATGAAATTGCCTAAATGAATGAGAAACTGCTACTCCTTCATCCCAGACTGGTCAACAGAAGAGGGCCGATCATTCTTCATGACAATGCTCAACCACACATTTCACTAATGATGCTCCAAAAGTTGAGGGAACTTGGGCTATGAAGTTCTTCCCCACCCAATTTATTCCCCAGACCTTCCTCCTACTGACTACCACTTTTTCAAGCACCTTGATGGTTCCCTGTGAGAGAAGGAGTTCAAAAATCAAACTGATGCTGAAAATGCATTGAAAGAGTTCATCAGCTCCAGAACTCCAGATATTTATTGTACTGGAATAACCAAACTTGTAACGTGTTGGCAAAACTGTGTTGATTATAACTGTACTTACTTTGATGAATAAAATTTCCGCATTGTTAAAATATATTGTGATGAATTTCATGTTTCAAAACATTGCTTACTTTTTACTCAGCCTGATATATATACATATATATATATATATATATATCTTTTAAATTCGTTTATGTTAATGTTAAGGGTATGCAAATGAAGTTCCTATTTCATTATGCTGGTACTGTCTAATGATACTGACTAGTGAGTCAGTTTTTCGGTGTTGCATCATGGTTATACCAATATAATGTAGGATAAATATGATAATAATAATAATAATAATAATAATAATAATAATAATAATAATAATAATAATTCTCAGATGGAATTTATAAATATTTAATACATCACTACGCACATTTTCACAAATCACATGATTTTAACATGAGAGTCCATATCCTTGGGATGAGTACAGTATAGTCCATAGTATCTGTTGGCATCCAGTTGATCATCATTCACCCATTTCATCAGGCTATACCACATTATTGGATGAATCACAGGGGAATGTTTATCCCTTCTTGCTAGAATGAAGGCCAATCTAGCTATGTAAGTATTTCTGTGAGTACTGCCTGATGAAATGAATGAATGATGATTAACTGGATGTCAATGGATACTATGGACTATACTGTAGTCATCCCAAGGATACAGACACTGATGCTAAAGTCATGTGATTTGTGGAAACGTGCACAGCAATGTATTAAATATTTATAAATTCCATCCTTAGAATTATTGTCATTATTATTATAGGTATGTATATATATATATATATATATATATATATATATATATATATATATAATTTTCCAGAGGATGTAGCAACCATTACCAATATAGCATAAGAACTTACCTTAGGGGATCATTAATTAGATTCCTTAAGGGACGTTCTCACAGTTTATATTTATATTATAAGGTTTTTAACTTTTAAATTTTCATATTCAAAAGAGACAGAGACTTCAAACTCGATATATCGATTTATTCACCACTCTATGTTAACATTTCTGTGCCAAACTTATCCAGTGACTGGTCCATTGGATTTTGACATTTGGCACTTCTTCAGGAGTGGTTACCATCCGAACAACACGAAAAAACACATACATAACGATCATTAAATTCTTAAAATCCCGTTAGATCTCATCTTTGTTATTATAGGGGAGATAACTCCTTAATCTTTTGAATATGAAAATTTAAAAGTTAAAAACCTTATAATATAAATATAAACTGTGAGAACGACCCTTAAGGAATCTAGTTAATGATCCCCTAAGGTAAGTTCTTATGCTATATTGGTAACGGTTGCTACATCCTCTGGAAAATTATTATAATAATTTCTCGTCTTCAATAGACGCAGATAAATAACCGCTGCCAATGGAGACTTTCAACATTGATATATCCATGAAGGATATACCTATCCCACCAAAGAAAATCTACATGGAGCAGCTTATCCATAAGACGCATTCTTTCATAAATAGAATTCGTTGGCGAGCACACTTCTGGGATAATAAAGGAAAACAAGAAAACACATCAGATAAAGGATCGAAATATAAAAAAATCTTTAAATCTAGGAATAACCCGCCTTACAACCACAGACTAGATAAGTTTGAGGAAGAGATATGGTCAGTTGTAAAGAACATCAAATTCAATATGTCACAGAAAAAGAACACACACATGAGATACATAGAAGAAATCATCAGAGAAATAAAGAATACCAATAAAGTCCTAGTAAAATCAGATAAAACAGGGAACATATATAAATTGACTAAACAGAACTACAACAACCTACTGCAGAAGGAAATTGAGAAGAATTATAAAATAGCAAACTGGAAAGTACTTAAGGAAACTAACATAGAAACTAAAGAAATAATGGAAAAGTATAACTTGACCGATAGGACAGAACCGTTGGTACCAAGATTTATACTCAAGGACCATGAAGTAAATTTCTGGACACAGCCATCACTAAGACTCATATGCCCAACGAGATCAGACATAGGAATATTAAGCAAGAACATTATAAATAACTATCTACCCACAATAACCACTAAGTTAAAGTTAGAATTATGGTCTAGTACAGACCAAGTAATTAATTGGTTTAGATCAATTGAGCATAAAGAAGAAACAAAATTTATCCAATTTGATATAGCTAACTTTTATAGATCAATTAACCCAATAGTACTAAACAAGGCAATGTGGTTCTTCCATAAAAAAGCAGGCCTTACTAAAGAAGAATTTAAAGTTATAACAGCAGCAAGGAAATCATTTATTAGCTTTAAAGATAAGATATGGGTAAGGAAAGATACCCCTTGGGCATTTGATGTTCCCATGGGAAGTTCCGACTCAGCCCAAATAGCTGATATGGTGGGATCATTTATCCTTTATGAATTAAGTGATCAATTCCCTAGGGTTAGGGGGGGGTTTGTATAGAGACGACTGCCTGTTGTATGTTAGGAATTGCTCAAACCAGGAACTACAGAGAATTAAGGGTAGGCTGGCCAGATTTTTCAGCAGAATGGGGATGGGTATAGTTTACGAAGATGATGTCTCAGTAACAAATTTCCTAGACGTAACATTAGATATTAAGAATAAAACATATAGACCATACCACAAACCCCTAACGAACCTACAGTATATAAATAAATCAAGTAACCATCCTAGGACTATCATAGAGAATCTAGTAAAAAATATATCTTTAAGACTCTCCAAATTATCTGCTAACAATAGGGTATTTAATAATGAAGCTAATTTCTATAATACAGCACTAAATAAGGCAGGATATAAAGAAAGGGTCTCCTATATTGAAAATGATAGCAACGGAATTGAAACAACTGACAACAACAATAATAATAATAATAATAATAATAATAATAATAATAATAATAATAATAATAATAAACACAAAGTAAATAAACTAAATAAACCAAGGTACCCCCATAAACACAACAAAGATAACTTAAAATTCTTTAAAAACAATATTAATAACCATGAGGATAATAATAAGGATAATAAAATCTGGCTCATAATCCCATTTGGGAGAAATATCAGGAGTAATCTGATAGCTAAGTTTAGAGAAGTGATAGGTAGACACTTCCCAAGGAGCTCACACTATGGTAAGATTATAAACACACATAATTAGATTTGGATTTTCAAATACTAGGAACATAGCACAGATAATAGCAGCGCATAATCTTAAAATACTTAAGTCTAGAGAAACAGGTAGGAATGAGAATTTGAACAATAATATAAATAGCAGTAATAATAATAATAATAATAATAATAATAATAATGAGAATGATAACAATGATGGTAATAATAATAATAATAATAATAATAATAATAATGGAGGTTCATTTATTAATAATAGGAGTAAGAACATAATCACAGTAAAGGAGGTAAACCCTAGGAGAATAAAATTTGAAGGACCTAATGCGAAAGTCAAAAATATAATATATCAATGCAAAGTAAAGACTCAAACAGGTACCATGACATACTTGGGGTGCACTTCAGGACAGGTATGCCGTAGAATTTCTAACCATTTCTCGTGCTTTAGAGATAGGAAGAAAATGGCTAGCACTAGTCTTAGCAATTACATCTGGGATCTTAAGGAAAGTAATAAACAGTATTCATTAGAATGGTCTATAATAGCTAGATCAATGCCATATGAGAGAGGAAGAAAGTATTGTTTGCTCTGTATGGTGGAACTATACCACATACTCTTCTCTAAGGATAAATTGAGCAATAAAGTAAAGAATAATGCTCTGAAATGTACGCATATCATAAGAAGTACGTTTCGTTGGTATAAATGATCTTAAGATGTGATGAAGTACAACATGATGTCTCATGTATGTTTGTGTATGTGTAATTATGCATATATAGATGAGTGCATATAAGAGTGTGTGTGTGTATATATATAAAAGATATGCATATATATATATATATATATATATATATGTGTGTGTGTGTATATATATAGATATATATATGTATATGTATGTATATGTATGTGTGTTGTATTTGTATGTATATGTGTATGTGTGTATATATATATATATATATATATATATATATATATATATATATATATATATATATGTATATGTGTGTATGTATGTATATATGGATAAGTGTACGGGTAAAGTGTATGTATGCATATGTATACGGGTAAAGGAACGGGTAATATAGTATAGTAAAAAGAAATAAACAAATGAATTAATTAATCTAGTGGAAATTCACAGGAGAGCAATAAAAATAGAAAATTAAGGAGTTATCTCCCCTATAATAACAAAGATGAAATTTAACGGGATTTTAAAAATTTAATGATCGTTATGTATGTGTTTTTTCGTGTTGTTCGGATGGTAACCACTCCTGAAGAAGTGCCAAATGTCAAAATCCAATGGACCAGTCACTGGATAAGTTTGGCACAGAAATGTTAACATAGAGTGGTGAATAAATCGATATATCGAGTTTGAAGTCTCTGTCTCTTTTGAATATGAAAATGTAAAAGTTAAAAACCTTATAATATATATATATATATATATATATATATATAAAGTGTAGTATATTGCCACTTAAGTGTGGCTGACCCCTAGGGGTGGATGTTACTGTTGCTTTTAGCCCCAGGAGGACATCTCCTCCAGCTGGCTTATCGACACACGACTGTGTCCTGTTTGCCAAGGGTAGTTATCCTGGCAAACAGGACACAGTCGTGTGTCGATAAGCCAGCTGGAGGAGATGTCCTCCTGGGGCTAAAAGCAACAGTAACATCCACCCCTAGGGGTCAGCCACACTTAAGTGGCAATATACTACACTTTATCGTGCAGTTACTGTTAATACTTCATTTAGAGAATTAACATTGCTTATATATATATATATATATATATATATATATATATATATATATATATCAAAATAAGCAACAAGGGTATCCAGAGGTAATGTATTACGATTGTTTCATGCAACTCCATTTAATTGAACAATGCAATCATTACATCAATTTAAATGCAGAGCAATCCTCAGCTGCACAAACAGATAGAATTTAATTAAATTAAAACAGATGGACACATTTGTATAATTTTACTTAAAATCTCCAAGAAGTTAAGGAGATAGATAAAGAACATGAAGCTACTAAGGTATCAGGAAGAAAGACTTGTTACAAATTTTGCTTGTCACTGTTTTATGGGTCAGTTTTAATTTATAGACTAGTTTTATGAAATCCTTGTATATCTAAGGCCGAGAGAACAGGGGGCAGTGTCTGTTAGAAGTAGGGCTGAGGGAGTCGGCAGAAATTATAGTGGGTATAGTCATAAAAATCAAGATTTATTTGAAGCAATATCATGAGATTTGGTAGAGGGAAACTTAAATCAAGATGTTAGCTGACAATTAAGGGGGCAGGCCACTAGCAGACCATTGGTAAAGAAACAGGAGAAATCTTATCATGTAGTACTATCGTTAAATATTTTAAGCAATACTGCTGATGCCTTATTTCTAGTGAGACAGTTGCAGGAGAAATACCTAGCTAAGGATAAACCTCTGTACCTGGCTTTCGTTGACATGGAGAAAGCCTTTGACAGGGTCCCCCGATCCCTTATCTGGTGGTCAATGAGGAAACTTGGGATAGAAGAATGGTTAGTGAGAGCTGTGCGAGCCATGTACAGAGATGCTGCCAGTAAGGTGAGGGTTGGAAATGAGTACAGCAATGAATTCCGGGTAGAGGTAGGGGTCCACCAAGGTTCCGTCCTCAGCCCCCTATTATTTACCATAGTCCTCCAGGCAATCACAGAGGAGTTCAAGACAGGTTTCCCCTGGGAGCTCCTCTATGCTGATGACCTTGCCCTAATTGCGGAGTCACTATCAGAACTAGAGGAGAAGTTTCAGGTGTGGAAGCAAGGTCTAGAATTGAAGGGCCTTAGAGTCAACCTAGCTAAAACCAAAATCCTAATAAGTAGGAAGGTAGATAAAACACAAACCCCTTCAGGTAGATGGCCCTGCTCAGTATGTAGAAAAGGAGTAGGTAGTAACTCTATAAGATGTACCCGGTGCAAGCTATGGACACATAAGAGGTGCAGCAACATCAAAGGCAGGTTAACTAGCAAGTTAGTTTTTGTTTGTGGCAGATGTTCAGGTGCAATAAAGACTGCAAACAAACAGGAAACAACTTCTATCTCATTCCAGGGTGAAAAACTAGAGGTAGTCGATAGCTTCCGCTATCTGGGCGACCAAGTTAGTAGTGGGGGTGGGTGCGCTGAAAGTGTAGCTGCTAGAATAAGAATAGCCTGGGCAAAGTTTAGAGAGCTCTTACCCCTGCTGGCGACAAAGGGACTCTCACTCAGAGTAAAAGGCAGACTGTATGACGCATGCGTACGAACAACCATGCTACATGGCAGTGAAACATGGGCTGTAACTGCTGAGGACATACGTAAGCTCGCAAGGAATGAAGCCAGTATGCTCCGTTGGATGTGTAATGTCAATGTGAATACCCGTCAGAGTGTAAGTATCTTGAGAGAAAAGCTGAACATTAGAAGCATCAGTTGTGGCGTGCAAGAGAGACGATTGCGCTGGTATGGACATGTGGTGAGAATGGAGGAGGATAGCTGCGTGAAAAAGTGCCACACCCTAACAGTTGAGGGAACCCGTGGAAGAGGTAGGCCCAGGAAGACCTGGGCTGAGGTGGTGAGGCAAGACCTTCGTACATTGGGCCTCACCGAGGCGATGACTACGGACCGAGACCTTTGGAAATGGGCTGTGCGTGAGAAGACCCGGCAAGCCAAGTAAGATCGTTGCCAGTGCCCCTGGACTGGTTCTTGTGCGGGTGGCACATGAGATGCACCATTTTGAGCGTGGCCGTTGCCAGTACCGCCTGACTGGCTCCTGTAGGATTTTCGAGCGAGATCGTTGCCAGTGCCCCTGGACTGGCTTGTGCGGGTGGCACATAAAAGACACCATTTCGAGCGTGGCCGTTTTCGTGCGGGTGACACGTAAAAGCACCCACTACACTCTCTGAGTGGTTGGCGTTAGGAAGGGCATCCAGCTGTAGAAACTCTGCCAAATCAGACTGGAGCCTGGTGTTGCCATCCGGTTTCACCAGTCCTCAGTCAAATCGTCCAACCCATGCTAGCATGGAAAGCGGACGTTAAACGATGATGATGATGATGATGATGATGACTGCTATATTGTGTAGAGTTAAAGTTTAGTGTTAGTCAGAGGATTATTAAGAAGAATAATTATAATAAAAGGATAAAATGTTTTATGAATATTTTTGAGTATATACCAAACTTTTACCACAATAGAAGGAGGAAAAGAAATTATCCAGAAATAGTTTAATATTTATACATATTATAAACTTAAATACTAACTTATCAGATGGTTTCAGTGAATATTGATCAATTGGTATATACTGGTATTTAATAAAGGAGTATTGAGGTAAAGGAACATGCTAAATATATTTTAATTTAATTATAATCTAAGCAGTTTATTTTAAGTAGTGAATATACCATTATTATTATATATAAGCTAAGTATGTTTAAAAGTTGGAAGAAGGCAGTCTGAGTCAGCTGCTTCTTTTGGTTGTCTCCACAGGTATACTCGACTGGTGGTTGGAAATAAGGTAAAGGATGACTTGTCCAAGAAAATAACATTCTTCCACAGCTCTAGAGACCAATTCTGTATGTTTTTACTCCATTCTAAACACTTTGCAATGTTTGTTTTTGAAAGTAGTGGTTTTCTGATTGCAGCCCTCCTGTGAAATCTAGCTTTGTGCAGCTCCTGGCAAACAGTTTTTGTGGAAACTGGGTTCTTGGGGTGGACATTAAGCTCTGCAGTAATGTTTGGGTGCTGTACTTTAGTGATCCTTTCTAACAATTCACATAAGAGTCCGACTGTCCCTATCTGTAAGTTTTGATTTTCTTTCGGAGTTTTGTTTCGATGAGGAGGCTTTTCCCTCTTTTTCAAAAGCTGTCATTACTTTCAAGACAGTATTTCTTGATACACCAAACATTCTGGCTGTTTTCGTTACTCTAGCGCCTGCCATACGAACACCAACAATTTGACCTCTTTGAAAATTCGATAGATCTGTCATTTTAATGAATTTTAATTACCTTATTCTAATGATATCTGAAAAGAAACAGCAATTTTAGCAAAACATATTAAGCAACACTAACAATAGATAAAAAAAAACATAAAAATAAACAAGCTTTTGACGGTTTTATAGATATTTCAAAATTATGATGCTAGGTATTTCCATTATTTTGTGCAACCCCTATACATACATACATACATACATATATATATATATATATATATATATATATATATATATATATATATATATATATACATATATATATATATGTGTGTGTGTGTGTGTGTGTGTGTGTGTGTGTGTATATATATAAAATATATAGTTTTAGGGAAAATAACCAAGTTTCAAGAACTCATCGATGAAAATCCACTATCACATATAGAAAAATTAACAAATAAAAGCACGATAAATGAGTATAATATAAAGCAAAGTAAATATCATAAGATAAATATAATATAATATTATTATATTTATCTTATGATATTTACTTTGCTTTATATTATACTCATTTATTGTGCTTTTAATTGTTAATTTTTCTATATGTGATAGTGGATTTTCATCGATGAGTTCTTGAAACTTGGTTATTTTCCCTAAAATTATATATTTTATATATATTTTATCTATAAAGCTTGTAAGGGATGACTGTGTGAACTCAAAAAGGAGAAATGGTGACGAATGGAAAAACAGAGGACTCCTTTTATTTAAACGTGTCACACGGTCGAACACACAAAATATATATATATCAAATGATGATATACAAATTATGTTATACGACGATAACATATGTGACCAGTAATGAAAGACCACAGCCGTATTAGATGAATAACAGAAATATTTATTATAGCGTTAAAGATGTATGTCTGTGTGAAAGTGTGAATGCGACATATAAGAACATAATCAAAGACAGGCCGTCGTACAAAGAAAAGTATGTATGTGAATGATACAAGTGTGTGTATGTGAAATATTACAGCAGAGAAAGAGAGTCAATAACACGTGAGCAATTATACCAGTTCTTTAGTACACTATAGGAAAAGTTCTGTATGTGAAAGTGAGGAGAGGCTGAGTGTGGCAGAGCTGATCACTAGTTGTGATGTCGTGGCATCGATGCCGGGCCGTGATTCTTGTTATACAGATGTTCGTCGTTTGGCAGAGCTTATCACTAGTTGTGTTTTGGCTTTGATGCCAGGGCCTTGAGGACAGACGTTTATCGCAGGCTGAAATCTCTTGTCTGTTTATTATCGTGGTGAAGCTGAGTCACCTAACAGAATCGAAGAGAGAGATGTGCCTCGGAGGTTTGGTTTGGTGTACATAGTAAGTCGTGTAGACGCTGGTGGAGATTGAGGCTGCTTGGTAGTAATCTTGTTGGTCATGACGATGATGCTGGATAGTAGTAGTAGACTCTTGTTGCTGATGTGGCGACGGCGGTGGTCATCGTTGGCTGGACGAAGCTGCTGAAGTGGTCGCTGGCTATTTGTTGCTGCTGCTGTCGTGTGGTACACGGAACAGCTCTCAAAGAGAAACTGGACCGAGACAAATTTGTGGGGTATGAGTTGATCTATTTATAGCGTTAAGGGGGCTCCAAGACGGTGATAGAAAAACGCTATCACGTGACCTTATTAAGGGCTGTGATTGGTCAGTTTGCGTTCTGGCGGGAACGGTTCGAAGAAGTTGCCGATTCGAATATTAATCAGTCACGTGATGACAAGGAATGGGTTCTCTACTACGCTCGCATTTATTTATATTTAAATGAGAAGATTGTATATAATGGCGATAGTAGTTTTGTATCTAATGGCGGGAGGTAGTTTCACTACAAGCTCAATTTAATTTTAATTTTTTATAAATTGATTTTAATTGAGTTTTTACCTGTAATTTTGGATTTTGTCCATAATATTATTATATATATATATATATATATATATATATATATATATATATATGCATACATATATATATACATACATATATAAATACATATATATATACATATATGTACATACATATATATGTATATATACATGCATATATGGGTACAAGACGTCATAAAATGTAAAGAACATGAAATATGAAATATGAAGACAAACTTGTATGTGAACAACGAAAGAAACAAATGGAAAACAAGACATGTAACATAAAGAATGACCCTTCATCAGTTGTCGGCTGTTTATCTACTCCACATTTCGAGCAATTCATGACAATATGTGCCTTCGAGAAAACAGTTAATACCACGAACCAAAATAAAATTTGGGATTTGCAGAGGGTCAAAAACAGGACAGTGAAAACAAACAATGAGGGCCGCTAGGCCATATGAGGTAAGGTGGCGAACGCTGGAGGAACAATGACGAGAAGATATAAGGAGAGGAGACAGACAAGAATGCATCTGGTCTGTGATACAGACCAAAAGAAAAGAAAGATGATCACTTGGGGAAAAGAAAGATGGATGATGGTCACATGTGAGTAATGGGAGAGTAAAGGAGAAAGAAGGAGAGAGAGGGACAGATAGAAAACGGTGAAGGGGAGAAAAAGGAGTTAGAGAAAGGATGAGAGAGAAAAATGAAAGGGGGAGAAGGGGAGAAAAAAAGAATTATACTTACATAGGATCGTTTGTAGAAATGCATAAACCCAGAAGAGAAGCACACTCTAAGATGTAGAGCAGTTAATATTATAGTGGGGTAGGCCAGTTTATGGGGTTACCCTGGGTTTCTTGCTCATAAGGAGTTTGGCCTTACAGCGTATCTTCAGACCCCAAACACTGGTGGCTTGAGACCTCTTCAAAATATAGAGGAGGAAAGGCTTCGATTTTAAGGGTAAAACTCTAGGTGATTATCTCCCTTTGCCATTGTCCATTGATCTTTGGTTGCGCTACCATCTTGCGGTCACCAAAGCACCATAAAGGTAAACGATTGTCACCCTTTGGCCTTGGCTATTGGTTTCTGGCTGTGGTGCTGCCATGCAGATTATGGAAGCACTACAGCCGGAAACCAATAGCCAAGGCCGAAGGGAGACAATCGTTTACCTTTGTGGTACTTTGGTGACCGCAAGATGGCAGCGCGGTGGAAGATCAATGGACAATAACAAAGGGAGATAATCACCTAGGGTTTTACCCTTAAAAATGAGGCCTTTCCTCTTCCATATTTTAAAGAGGTTTCAGGCCAGCAATGTTTGGGGTCTGAAGATATGCCGTAAGGCTAAACACCCCATGAGTGAGAAACCCAGAGTAACCCCATGAACCAGCATATATATGTATATATAAATATATATATATGTATATATATATATATGTATATATATATGTATATATATATATATATGTATATATATATGTATATATATATATATGTATATATAAATGTATATATAAATATATATATACATACATATATACTTGTACATAATACATATATACTTGTACATATATGCATATATACACCCACACATGCACACACACAGAGTCCAGGCCATATTTTGTCATAATATTAATATGATCTAATATGTTTTCAAATGTTAAAATACCACAAATATTTTCAAGTATTATGCAAAACAAGAGCCTTGTCTGGGCACCTTAAGCCAGTTTATCATGTTTGTGTGAGTTTATTGTGTAGTGTATAGGTGTGTTTGTGTGTGTAGATATAGATAGACTGACTGACTGACTGATTTTATGTTATACTTAGAAGCGAATTTTACTGGAATTTTTTGACTTGGGTCCAGTAGAAGAAACAACTCTAAATCCTTGTTAGATTGTCTGTATAAACAAAGTAATGACAGGCTAATTTGTAATGACTTCGGGTTGTATAACTTATAATAATGCAGTCAGGTCAAATATTGATCTGTTATTAGTGATACCAGCTATTTTTTTTTTATGTCTGTAGAGCTGAAATTTGTCTAAGCATGTGGTTGATTGCGGATACTTGCTACTAATCACATAGCAATTGCACTACTGCTGCTGGACACTTCTTATCTGTTACAGATGCACGTCTGTGCTTTTTAGCACTGTATGTTGATAGGAGAATTTTTATGAGGCAAGTGAAATCTAAATCGAGTTAAATTTGATGTCTGGCACCCATGCCAACGTCGTCTCCCTCATTGGACATGAAACTCAGCTTGCGAAGACTTGTTGGGGCAAACGAAAGCGAAATCGTGATGGCACATTTGTGTGTGTATAAGTTTGTCTATAGGCATATATATATATATATATATGTATATATATATATACACACACACACACTCACACATACATACACAAACACACACACATCTATATGTGTGTGTCTATGTGAATATATATATATATATATATATATATATATATATATATATATATGCCCTTCCTGTCACCAACTCTCATCTATTTCCAAGCAGGATACTTTTAACCTATGGGTGGACATATTTTCATGGAAGATTGAAAATGAACACCACATGTATGATGGCGACAGGCATGCACACACGCATGCGTGCGCACGCACACACACACACACACACACACACACACACATGTTTCTTTCAATGTCTGTCTACCAAATTTGTGCACAAGGATTGGCCTGAAGTTATAGTGGAAGATACTTGTGCAAAGTGCCACATATGGTTGGAATGAAGATTAAAGCTCATGGTTGGAAAGTAGTCTTCTCAACTATGCCTCTGAGTGTGTGTATGTTATAATTTTATTGATAGTGACTTCCAAGTTTAACCAAATATTTGTCTATGCCATGCATTTTGCTAAACATTGTCATTAAAATTTTAATGAATGTGAATCTCTACACTTTTATTGTGTTTAATAAAATTTAAAAAATAAAAACACTAATTTTTCATTGTACATACATACACATGTGTATGTATGTATGAGTGTGTATGTGTGGGTGTGTGTATGTATGTATGTATGTATGTATGTATGCATGTATGTATATATATATTGCTTAGGAATTGCAAAACTAATATCCTGGGATTGAACTCAATATATATATATATGATACTAGCAGAAATATCCAGCGTTGCCTGGATTAAAGAAAATAATGAAATTCGAAAATGCCTTTTAGATCTCTAACATGACACATGGATTATGCAGTTCTCAACAGTAATTAGCTGAGGTACAAACTATTAATGTCAATAACATATTTTGTCCAATGTTCTCACTGTTAAAATTGTTAAAAAATATCAGGTAGTTCTTTGTCTTTGCAATCACCTTCAATTGTCAGTACTTATTTGAAACACATTGAACCTGAAAATGCATAAACTTGAGAAGAACCAGCCTGCAGGCACTCCTCTCCTGTTAAAAAGTACATCAACTCCATGCAAAATACATTTAAATGAGCATTCATTATAACGGCATTCCCATATGCATTCTTTTCAAGTTATTTTGATGTTACACTCGCTTGCCCTAAGTCCTATTGCACGCAAATGGAGAAAACGTTCACTGCGTATATATCGATTGCTGTACGCCAGCGTCTAACAGTTTTGGCTTTTTAATGCACAAAAAATTGAAATTAATTTTTTTCTGTGCCTCTGATTAAAATTTCCAAAAAACAAACCCAGCCACATTACTTGGAAAAAAAAAATCTTTATTGTGCTGGTTTTTCGTAAAATTTCGCGCATGGGAAAGGCAACAAAATCGTCCCTCCCCACTTTGAATGGGATATTCCTATCTTAAAAAGTAATAATCGATTATCTCGGTAACCATGGGAGTTGGAGGGCAATAAAAATCTCCTGAACATGAGCGGACCATGCTGCCACTCTGTGCTGAATTTCACGCGATTCCACTGCACCGTTCTCGAGTGAATCTGCCGACACTCAATCAATCAATCAATCAATCAGGCAATCAAGAACACTGCAATTTATAGTATAGATAATATATATATATATATATATATATATATATATATATATATATGTAACGTAACACACGTAATACATCATTTCGAGCGTGGCCTTTGCCAGTAAGACATCCGAGCGAGATCGTTGCCAGTGCCCCTGGACTGGCTCTGTGCAGGTGGCACGTAAAATACACCATTTCGAGCGTGGCCATTGCCAGTATCCGCCTGACTGGCACGTAAAAGCACCCACTACACTTCTAGAGTGGTTGGCATTAGGAAGGGCATCCAGCTGTAGAAACTCTGCCAAATCAGATTGGAGCCTGGTGTCGCCTCCTGGTTCACCAGTCCTCAGTCAAATCATCCAAACCATGCTAGCATGGAAAGCGGACGTTAAGCGACGACGATGATAATGATGATGATGATGATATATATATATATATATATATATATATATATATATATATATATATATATATATATATATAGATGCTTCAGAAAAAAGTGTTAGATGAGCATAGAGCAGTAATAAGGAAATGAGATGACAAAAGGAGAAACGATTGAACTTCATTAGCTTACTGCTGTTTCTACAATAAGATGTAGTGGACTCATAACTGAGTGCTTGAATAACAACTTATAGCTTCATTGGAGTCTTGAATATGAAGTGCAATTTATTTTGGAAAGAAATTACATTTGTGCACATATATAGGGAAAGGTATTACCAATGAGAAAATCAATACAGATCTATATAAAAAAGTGTGTGTCTGTTTATATATATATATATATATATGTCATCAGCTGTCTGTCATAGGTCAATGTTGACTGTTGTGTTCAGAAATCATCTTGCTTCTCTGAATAAAATGCCTTTGAACAGTATGTAAAGCAGTTGGCATTGTCCCTGCCACCAGACTACTTCTCTGGGTAAAGGGCGCTTCAAACAGACCATGGTGTGTTTACACCATTTTTATGTCTATGGTGAGAATATTTTCTCTATGACAAAATGCAGTGAACATGTCTCAAACATATTTCTACTGGTAACAAGTTTACATGTATGTATGTTTGTTGATGCCTACGTACGTATGCTGGTATCTCTGTGCATCTGTATATGTATGTGTATATACATATACATATACATATATATATATATATATATAATATATATATATATATATATATATATATATATATATATATATATATATATATATAAGCAATGTTAATTCTCTAAATGAAGTATTAACAGTAACTGCACGATAAAGTGTAGTATATTGCCACTTAAGTGTGGCTGACCCCTAGGGGTGGATGTTACTGTTGCTTTTAGCCCCAGGAGGACATCTCCTCCAGCTGGCTTATCGACACACGACTGTGTCCTGTTTGCCAAGGGAAGTTATCCCTCTCACCACGATCTGCAGCATGAACGGATCCGGATTTCAGGGTTATTTCCCTTCGTCGGCGATCGATAGCTGCTGACCTTGGTGAGAGAGACAAAAACCTGGCAATCTTATATCTTCTTTTCCAGTGAAATTCTTCACTGATATCGAAAAGGTGAAAACAAGCAATGTTATATATATATATATATAATATATTATATATATATATATATATATATATATATATATATATATATATATATATATATATATATATATATATATATATACAAGAATAAGGGCAGGGAATCGTCAATTAGTAATTGACTGCTATTTCTAAATTTTCAGTATGTTGGAGAAGCAACTCAATGCTAATCTCTGTATATTTACGATGATATATATATATATATATATATATATATATATATACAACAAAGTCGTAAGGTACCACACAAGTGAAAATATATATGAAAGAAGGTTTGAAAATGCAATTTTATAGATGTTTATTCACTTGACCTGTTTCACTTTTTTAGAAAAAGATTGGCAAAAGTAAAATGTAAAGCTTTCAATGAGCTTTGTTGTGTTAAGTACTGGTTATCACATGTGATAACCAGTACTTAACACAACAAAACTTTACATTTTACTTTTGACAATCTTTTTCTAAAAAAGTGAAACAGGTCAAGTGAATAAACATCTTTAAAATTACATTTTTAAACCTTCTTTCATATATATTGTTATGATTTAATACAGAATTATTAACTTGGATTACATTACTCTAATGCAAGCCAATAATGGAGTGAATATGTGAGCCACTACAATGTAATATATACTCAAAAATGCATGCTGATTAAAAAAAACAGAACCTAAATATCCACATGCAAAATGTATCATGCCACTTAAAAACAAACCTATATGCAAATTAGAAAGCAGTCAAAAGTTCACTTTAAAAGGACATGAGGTAAACGCACGAAATAAAGCAGAGTCACTAAACTTAGTTTGATACTTAGTCAGAACATAGAATTAAATTTGAGCAATGTAACACCTCCCCAACAAGTATGGAATATAAAACGTAAATTACACAGTATCACAACAAAATTGAGCACAAATAAATCAGTATTATGACACAATATTCCTGAGGTTTTCTTCGTCTCCTTGATCTTCTTGGATGTTAACAACTGTATTCTGGAGTTGAGTTAATGTCACTAGGTGGTAACGATGAGCTAACAGACTAGTCTATAACTTGACATTCTGAATCATGGAAAGGTGTATCTCCCAGATCTTGGTCATCTTCTGAAGAATATTGAGTTTGCGATTGTTCTAGATGATGTCTCCAAATGGGACCTCTAGGTACAACTTGAACATGAAACATTCACGTTCCTTGTTTCTACTTTGGGACCTTTCAGAATGCCTTGTTTGGAAAGTATGTGTCCCAAATATTCCACTTTGGGTTGGGCGAACTGACACGTCTCTCTGCGACATCGAAGACCTTTTTCCTGTAGACGCTGAAGTAAATGTTTCAGGTTCTGGAAGTGAGACTCTGCATCCGGACCACTAACCGATATGTCATCAAAGTAGACACCAACACCTGGTAGATCGCTTGTGATGTCATCCATTATCTTTTGAAAATACCCAGGAGCTGAAGAAATTCCGAATGGCAACACATTTTGAAGTGAAACTCCTTGGTGAGTGCTTAAAGCTAGATATCTTCAACTCTCTGGAGCAAGCTTGATTTGGTTGTAAGCATCTGCGAGATCAATTTTTGTGAATCCATGACCTCCTCCTAATTTTGCATCAAATCTTCTGGTGATCGAAGTGGATGTCAATGAATTTCCAGCTGAGAATTTACTGTCACAGAATAATCACCACAAATTCGTAAGGGCGTACCTGCAATTGGTGACGTCTGTTTTTTTTTGGACTGGAACAACTAGAGTACCACATTCATTGAATTGAACTGGAGTTCAAATTCCTTTCTTTATGCCAGCATTAATAGCTTAATAGTTAAACAGTTAATAGCTTAATAGTTAAATCAGCTTGGAGAGCAAAAGGAACAGACCTTGGTTTGCAGAAAACAGGCTTTGCATCGGATTTGAATTGCACATCCAGCTCAAAACCTTGAAGACAGCCCAACTCTGGCTTGAACAACACTGCATATTCATTGCAAAGTTTCGAACATGACTCTTGCAAATATACATCTACTTTGCGGAGATGAGAAGATAGCACCTTTACTTCCATGTTAGATTCTTTGGAAAACAGAAGATCATCAATTGAAATCTTTAGCTTCATAATAACATCTCGTCCTAATAAGTTCAAATTTGAACTTTGGAGACATGGTACGTGATGGCACAAGTTTTATGAGCATGGGGTTCAACACTGATTTGACCCATGAAAGTACTTACGATCGGAAGAGCATGTTTGCTAGCCAATTGATACTGCAAGGTTGCTGGTTGAAGTTCTGGTTTTCTCAATTCTGACCATAATTCTTCTGAAATGAAGTTTCCTCCTGTTGCAGTGTCCAGCTCTATGTGCACCAGCTTGGAATGGATATGGACTGGAACAAGTAATTGGGGAACCCTGCAAGAATTATCAGAGACAGTAGAAAGGTTACAAATTTCTAGACTTCTTACCGTATTACCAGTATTACTAGGATCTTGCAACTGCTTTCTTCCAGCATACTGACTCTAAGTGCCCTTGAATCTTGCAATAATTACAAGTAGCATTTTTGAAATCAGGAGCAAGATGAGAAATTTTCCCACAGTGGTAACACTTCCGTTTCGACTTGTCTTCAGCTGGCTTGGAACTTGATGTCTTTTTACCTGTAGATTTAAAACATTTAACCTTTTGTACCTGCGTAGGAATAGAACCATAGACGGTTTCTTTAGCAACTTTAGCTGCATCCTCTGTCTCAATGGCAACTTCAATTGCTCGATTGAATGTAAGTTAATTAGTGTTGATTTTGAAAGGTGCTTTTAGCACAGTTTTGTTGTTGACTGAGCAAATGAAACATGTTCGCAACACTTCGTCCAGAGGATCCTTGATTGATGTAAAATCACAGGTAGCAGCAGCCTGGTTAATATGAGTAGCTAATTCTTGAATCGACTCACCAGGTTTGCACTTCATGTCACTCCAGAAGTGAAATCTCTCAAACACAACAAATCATTTCGGATCAAATTGTTGCTTCATGTAGTCAGAGATTTGGTCCATCGTAAGACCATTGATATCTCTTGGCGGTGTTTCTTGTGCAGCCAGATTGGATAACATCTTGTACACGGTAGAAGATTGATTAGTAAGGAAAACTTTAGGTTTCTTACTGTCAGGAACTGAATGCGCTTTGGTCAAAGTGCAAAACCTGGACCAGTAGTCAGTCCATAGCTCCGTAGTAGAATCGAATGCAGAAAAACTGGGCGTGGCAACTTGAGAAGGAGATACAACTGACTCAACCCCAGCACTTATGGAAGATTTTCCAATCATCTCTTTTAAGACTCTCATTTGTTTTTCATGATGGCACTGTTGTTCTTGGCTTTGTTCTTCATGACGACATTGTTCTTTACTTTGTTCTTCGTAACGGCGTTATTGATCTTCCAAGCGTTTTTCTTGAATGAAAATTTGTTGTTGTAGAAGTTCAACAGGCTTTTCCATTTCGTAATGTATGGTAAGCAATGCTGATTAAATCAAACAGCATATCTCATCCTCATCACCAAAATAACTCTGTTATGTTTTAATACAGAATTATTAACTTGGATTACATTACTTGAATGCAAGCCAATAGTGGAGTGAATATGTGCGCAAATACAACGCAATATATACTTAAAAATGCACGCTGATTAAAAAAAAAGCAGAACCTAAAGATCCATGGGCAAAAAGTATCACACCACTTACAAAACAAACCAGTATGCAAATTAGAAGGCAGTTCACTTTGAAAGCACAAGAGGTGAATGCACGAAATAAAGCAGAGTCACTAAACTTAGTTCAATACTTAGTCAGAACATAGAATTAAATTAGAGCAATATAACATATACACACACACACACATTTATCATCATCATCATCATTTAACCTCCGCTTTCCATGCTGACATGGGTTGGAAGGTTTGAATGAGGGCTGGCGAGCCAGAAGGCTGCACCAGCCTCCAATCTGATCTGGCAAAGTTTCTACAGCTGGATGCCCTTCTTAATGCCAACCACTCTGAGAGTGTAGTGAGTACTTTTACGTGCCACTGGCACAAGGGCCAGTCAGGCAGCACTGGCATAGGCCACAGTTATGGTCTGACGTGGCTTGCTGGGTCTTCTCATGCACAGCATATCTCCAAAGGTCTCGGTCACTTGTCATTGCCTCAGTGAGGCCCAGTGTTCAAAGGTCGTGCTTCACCACCTCATCCCAGGTTTTCCTAGATCTTTCTCTTCCACAGGTTCCCTCAACTGCTAGGGTGTGACACTTTTTCACACAGCTGTCCTCATCCATTCACAATACATGACCATACCAGCGCAGTCGTCTCTCTTGCATACCACATCTGATGCTTCTTAAATTCAAATTTTCTCTCAGGGAACTTACACTCTGTCGTGTATGCACACTGACATTGCACACCCAGCGGAGCATATTGGCTTCATTTCTTGCAGGCTTATGCATGTCCTCAGCTGTCATGGCCCATGTTTCACTGTCGTGTAGCATGGCTGTTCGCATGCATGCCTCATACAGTATACCTTTTACTCTGAGCAAGAGGCCCTTTGTCACTAGCAGTGGTAGGAGCTCTCTGAACTTTGCCCAGGCTATCCTTACTCTAGCAGCTACATGTATATATATAATTCAGAAACACTTTCTGATCCTTAAATTTTTTTCAGATTGTATTTTAAATCCAACCTATACTTACTTAAAAATCACTCTTTCAAAACATAGCCTTATATGGCTAAATCAAAAGTGACATCTGGAATTTTAGTCAAAAAAATCTGACCACAGCCATACAACCATTCTCTCCCCATTACATTAATGAATACAAAAGAATTAAAAAATCAATTCTTACTGGAGAAAATCAAAAGCATCTGGTTTTCCAAATAAAAACTTTGACTACTTGAATTCAAAAGGTCACTAAAAGAAGAAAAAAAAAACAAATATTGAATTCTAGTCAAACAAGTCTGACAACACCTCCTTTATCTCCTGCTTCTCAAACTTTTCTTCTTTCTTTTCTCTTCCTTCACAGAACTCCAAAACACACTCTTACTTTCTGTTCTCTTTATCTTTACTATCTCCCACTCTCTCCTCCTCTCTCACCCTTGCACCTTCCTTTCTAATTTGTCCCTCTCTCTCCACCCTCTCTGTCTCTCTCTCTCTCTCTCTCTCTCTCTCTCTTTTTCTCTCTCCTTTTCTAAAACATCATCAGTTTCAGTTTTATATAAAAAGGCAAAGCAAACTTACTTTTTTGATAAATCCAATAAGAGAAGAAAGCGCTAAAAATGTAAATTAAAATATATATAATCATCCAGCATTTGACTACCTTGCTATTCTCAATACACAATATCTGTACATCGCTTCAAACTCTCTCACTCTCTCACTCTCTCTCTCTCTCTCTCTCTCTCTCTCCCTCTCCCTCTCTCTCTCTCTCTCTCTCCCTCTCTCTCTCTCTCTCTCTCTCTCTCCCCCTCTCTCTCTCTCTCTCTCTCTCTCTCTCTCTCTGTGTCTACACACACACACACACACACACACACACACACATATAGATAGATAGATAGATAGATAGATAGATAGACAGATAGACAGACTGATTTAAATATATAAGTTTGCATATATATGTGTGTATAAGGTATGTAGTGATGGGGTTTAACCAGTTCCAGGATTGTTCTGTCTAAAAATTCAGTGGGTTTCCCCTGCCCTCACCCCTATCTAATGAATTCTTTTGCTGCAATTGTGATGCAGATTTTCCTATCGAAGTAGAATAAAAAATATTTCAGTTCAACTTATGTTTATTTCAAAATTCTTTAAATAAAAGTAATTTTATAAATTGTTGTAGTAGTATGCGATTTCCTGTTATTCATGTAATGCTTACTGTTGGCATTGTTTGAGTTTGACACTGAACTGTATTGATTTGCTTCTTAACTGCTTTTATAGATCAGCTACAAGAAAGCTAATCGGCTGAGGAAGGATCTTCAGTAAAATCTGTCTAGGCATGGCTGTGTAGTAGAAGTTGACTTCCCAACCACATGGTTCTGAGTTCAGCCCCTCTGCATGGCACCTTGGGCAAATATCTATTACTATAGCCCTGACTAACCAAAGCCTTGTGAATGGATTTAGTAGACAAAAACTGAAAAAAGCTTGTTGTGCATGTGTGTGTGTATGTGTGTGTGTGTGTGTGTGTGTGTGTGTGTATGTGTTTGGGTGTGTCCCCCACCACCACTTGACAACCAGTATAAGTCCCTATAACCTAGTGGTTCAGTAAAAAGGAAACCAGTAGAATTAGTATCAGACTTTAAAAAAAGGTACTGAGGTTGATTTGTTTAACTAAACCCTTCAAGGCAGTTTACTAGCATGGCCACAGTCTAATTACCAAAACAAATAAAAGATAAGTAATTATTATGAACTTTAAATACCCGTTTGATGTTATGCCAAGAAATAAAAGTGTTATGTCGCTGCTCTCAGATAAAATATGCAATTTTCAACAAGCAGCTGTAAAAATATGTTATTGTTGCGAAAAAGTTTTTACTTTACAAATTTAAAATATTTTACATCTTTCACAATAGTTTTGATTAAGTGACACTTAATTCTTCCATATTAAATTAGTGGTGATTAAAAAAGATAAGCAGAATAAAGCAAAATAGTTTCTTTCAGTTTCTGTCTACCAAATCCACTCACAGGGCTTTGATCGCTCTGAGGCTATAGTAGAAGACACTTACCCATGGTGCCATGAAGTGAGACTGAACCTGGAACCATGTGGTTGGGAAGCAAGCTTCTTGCCACACAGCTATGCCTGAATCTAGAACAAAAATATGGAGGTAAATGGAAAACCATTATTGTGATAATAGCTCACTAAAAATAATTGTACATGTAGTAGTACTGTTCTCTCTACCCAAACTTTCATTAATCACCCCCACCCTGTTGTAAATCTTCTCCCCTCACACACGACATGTTTCTCCCCCTCCTCATGCACTATGCCTGCTTCCCTCTTCACCCCATCCTCTACTCTTGCAACCTATTTAACACAACCCCTTTCTCACCCTTCTCTTGTTTAATGTGTAATCATTGCTATTCTGCTACTCAGAGATACCAGTCATCTCTTACTCCCTCCCACTCATCAGTGATAGTAATGATCATCACTCTTCATCTCCACTCAATCACTCATACCTTCTCTTCTTAAAGATGAATAGTCATGTAGCTACTCTACAGCAACAAAACCTGTTTTGCTGTGGGTTCTTTTTCTCATGTTTTTTCCATATTTTGCTCCTCATCTCCTAGCATAAAGTTACCCCCTTGGAGTTCATATCCAGTGGTGTGACTGGAAAAAGGCACCCAGTACATGCTGTAAAGTAGTAGGCATTAGAAAGGGCATCCAGCTGTAGAAAACCTGCCAAAGCAAACACTGGAGCATGATGCTGTCCTTAGGTCCATCTACTCCATGTTTTGAATGTTGGGACAAGACGCGACTTCGTTAAAACAGTCATTCCCACAAATTGAATGGAATTTGGGATTTGCAGAAGGTTAAAGTAGTAACAAAAACAGGACAGTAAGAAACAGTAAGAATAAAACAGTAAAAACAAACGGTAAGGGCTGTTAAGCCATAACAAGGTGACGTGGTGAATGCTAGAGAAACGAGTTTTAACAGGAGACAGGTAAAAGTGTCTTGTCTCTTGTAAAGCAAGAGAAAGAAAGAAAGTTAGCCATTGGTCATGTGTGAGCAACAAGAGAGTCAAGGAGGAAGAATGAAAGAGAGAGAGGGAGAAAAAGAAAACGGTGAAGGGGGAGGAGAAGAAAACCAGAAAGAAAGAAGAATAATAGAGGGAGAATAGAGATAGTTGTAGAGTGTGCATCAGAATTATTAAGATGAAACTTACTTGGAAATGGATGCATGGTGTTTGATCATATAATAATATAAATAATATATATATATATATATATATATATATATATATATATGCATATATACATACATATATGTACATACCTACATATATATGTATATATACATGCATATATGGGTACAGGACGTCAAAAAAATGTGAACAAAATGAAAAACGAGAACATAAAAAACAAAAACAAGGAATATATATATATGTATTTGAGCGGGTTCGTTGCCAGTGCCCCTGGACTGGCTCATGTGCGGGCGACGCCCCTGGGCCGGCTCTTGTGCGGGTGACACATGAGGTTTTTCGAGCAGGATCGTTGCCGGTGCCCCTGGACTGGCTCATGTGCGGGCAACACACGAAATCCTTCGAGCGAGATCGTTGCCAGTGACCCTGGACTGGCTCTTGTGCGGGTGACACTTGAAATGTTTTGAGCGGGATCGTTGCCAGTGCCCCTGGACTGGCTCGTGTGTGGGCGACACATGAAATCTTTCGAGCGAGATCGTTGCCGGTGCCCCTGGGCCGGCTCTTATGCGGGTGACAGATCAGGTTTTTCAAGCGAGATCGTTGCCGGTGCCCCTGGACTGGCTCTTGTGCTGGTGACACATGAAATTTCTTCGAGCGAGATCGTTGCCGGTGCCGCTGAACTGGCTCTTGTGTGGGGTTCTGGGATTTTTCGAGCGGGATCGTTGCTGGTGCCCCTGGGCTGGCTCTTGTGCGGGTGACACATGAGGTTTCTCGAGCGAGATGAGCATGGCCTTTGCCAGTACCGCCTGACTGGCCTTCGTGCGGGTGACACGTAAAAGCACCCACTACACTCTCTGAGTGGTTGGCTTTAGGAAGGGCATCCAGCTGTAGAAACACTGTCAAATCAGATTGGAGCCTGGTGTAGCCATCCGGTTTCACCAGTCCTCAGTCAAATCGTCCAATCCATGCTAGCATGGAAAGCGGACGTTAAACGACGACGACAATACGTACAGACATATATATATATATATATATATATATATATATATATATATATGACTGGCTCTTGTGCGGGTGGCACATAAAAGACACCATTTCGAGCGTGGCCGTTTTCGTGCGGGTGACACGTAAAAGCACCCACTACACTCTCTGAGTGGTTGGCGTTAGGAAGGGCATCCAGCTGTAGAAACTCTGCCAAATTAGATTGGAGCCTGGTGTTGCCATCCGGTTTCACCAGTCCTCAGTCAAATCGTCCAACCCATGCTAGCATGGAAGGCGGGCGTTAAACGATGATGATGATGATGATGATGATATATAGATAGATAGATAGATAGATAGATAGATAGATAGATATACATACACACACACACACACACCCACTCTATCTCTCTCTCTCTCTCTCTCTCTCTCTCTCTATCTCTCTCGCTCTCTCTCTCTCTCTCTCACACACACACATGCACACATAGTGTGTGTATGACAGAGAATATGTACATAATACAAATTTCTGAGTGTGTTCCTACATTGCATCCAGACTTATAAAGCCAATACCCTGAGGTTTACCCCCATAAATGATACATATTTAGAATCAAAGCAAAGTCCCATATTTGTTTCTATGCCACTTTAATCTGCCAGCCTGCAGCTCAAATGCAGAGCATCTATAAATGCAGTCTAAGAAGTGTAACATTGGAAGCAGATGTATAGAGAGCGGGCAAGGTGGATATTGGTGGGAACTATATTTAACTTATTTATTGTCATTGCAGCAGTTAGGATATCACATGTACCTGCAGTGATGAAGTGTTGTTACTTCCATGGTTTCTTTGTAAGAGTACACAGTAGGTGAAGCTTAGGTAGTAATAGTTGCGGTTCTCTGGATGAACAAATAGCTTCTTTTTCCTTTGCTGCTGCACTTTAAGAAATACACTCATCAAATGACCACAATTGAAGGAGATGACCAAATATAATGGACAACCACAAGCTTAAGTATGTACTGAGCTTCTATGAGTGGGAGTACGTGCATGCATAATAGATAGTACATTTAAATGTGTATGTGAATGAGAGAGAAAGGAGGGTAGTAGTGGATGGTTTGGTCCTTTATTTATTTATAAACAGTACTCTTGCAATCTCTTCAGTAACCCGGTATGAGCATGCTCATACCGGACAATTTCAAGACAACGCTGAATCATACATTCAAATTAAATGGAAGTGGAGAGACGGGTTACTGAAGAGATTGCAAGAGTGCAATGAAATGATTTAACAAAAAAAACTAAATACTGTTTATAAATAAATAAAGGACTGAACCAGTGCGTGTGTTTATTACCGGCATAATGCCTCTCCTAAGGTTTAATAGTATTTCTTTCAACACACGTATTCACATCAAGAATCTTGCACACGAAATACACATACGAAAGTTTTATTTCGTTATTTCAGATGAGGTATTTTGTTGACTTAAATTTACTGTGTAAATGCTCTCAGTTTATCGTTTACACATACTAGAAAAAAATTATATTGGACAACTTATTAAAACTTACTGATGCTTCGAACTCATGTGACTTATTTCTTTTCCATCATTATCTAAGAATTATCAAGTGAATTTGTTGCTATGGCTATTTGATACTTTATAGGTATTAAAATATCTCTATGTGATCACTGCTATTTTCTTTAAAAAAGAGAGATTATGACTAATAAAATAATGAAAGCAATATTTACTCAACGAGTGAGCACTATGATACAAAGAAATAATTAGATGTAAAATATCATAGAAATTATTAGAATTGGGAATCAAATGTGAAAATATCAAGTGGTTAGCAGAAAACCACCTGGAGGGCAGTCTTTCTGCTAGTTATATTAAAAATTAGAAAATCTATAAGTGAATTCAAGTGAAAGTACTGGGTAAGAAAGGACAAGCCTGTTATATTTGACATTACCATGAGATCCAGCAATTCCGCTCAGGTAACAGACTTTGTAGGTATCTATATCCTATTTCTAATGTCCGCTAATAGCAAAGGTGGGTGGGGGATTATATAGGAATGATGCTCTATTCACATTACATAAACTTAATAATATTAACTTAGAAAAATATAGGAAAAGGTTAATCATATTTTTCAAGGATCTAATCTGTTTCCATTGAGGAAGAACACTCTAAAGTCAACTTCTTAGATGTTGCCTTGGATTTGAGTACACGTCTATATTAACCATACCACAAACCCAATGATAACCTCAAATGTATTAATTTTAACTCTAATCACCCCCAAAATATCACTGAATCTATAGTTAAAAATATTTTTACCTGTATCTCTAGACTTTCCATGAATGTAGATATTTTTAGAAAAAAAAAAAATCTAATATAATAAATGTGAAAACTAATTTCTGTGTGTCAGTGTGTCACACTTCGACCCCCCTCTCTCTCACTATTCATTGACTCTCTTAACTATTGCTCATGTTGGGGTGAGAATAATAGTAAGCATAGAGACGGTGAGGGCAGTGGCAAAGAGAGACAGAGAAAGAGAGAAAGAAAAAAGAGGGAAAGAAAGAGAGACGAAGAAATTTAGGGAGAATTGATGATGTTTTTATTAGAAGTAGTAGTGTTGATGGTGGCAGTGGGAGTAATGATAAGAGAGAGAGAAAGAGTGAGTAGGTGAGAGAAAAAGGGACTCAACTCTTAACTAAGATGCTGAACTAAGATACTGAACACACACATTTTGACTTTTTGTGATGATAATGGGGGTGATAGTAATAGTATGAGCTGTAGTTGGGAGAGAGGCAGAGGCAGTGGTGATGATAGTGGTGGGGTGGGTGGTAACCAAGGCGGTCAGGGATGAGAGCAAGCAATGTGAAAGACAGTGGTAATGATAGTGGAGGGGAAGGCAGCAAAGTCAAAGGTATTGATGGTGGTGGTGTCAGAAGTCTGAATGGTGTGTGTATGGCAGTGGTGGTGGTACTGTTGTTTATCATACAGCTTTGCAATAAGTTCCAAGTCGACAAATTATAACATTGTTTTGATGAAAATTGTTCATTGCTTGAAAAATATTGTTCAAATATAATAAAATTTAATATGTACTCAATGCATGAAGTGTCACTGTTGGGCTCAAGGCCTAAGGAAGAGCCCTCCACAGGAGCTAGCTTAAAAGCTGCCCGATAAGGCAGCTTTTAAGCTAGTATATAATAATGTGCTGGCAGGGTGTAGGGATAAGTTGATATATAGCCCCCAGAATGAAATGAAGGAACATATGAACAGGTATAGGACCCAGAACCTACCAGATACAGATATCAGGAATAATGTAAGTAACTGGGAAATCTTTTAAAAGTGAAAGGTGAAATCCACCCAGAGTAGCAATATTGAAAATAATTGCATATTGGACCAAGATCGTAACATAAGCAATAATAATATAGATAAACTCAATAAAGAAAGTGCAACTAAACCCCTTTGCAAAACTGGTACTTTGAGCAATACTAAGACAGGCACCAAAAATACAAGCAACCCACTTCAGAAAAGAAATACACCAAGTGCTGCTAACATAAATATTATAACAACTTTGAAGATAAATCCCTTAACAAAATGGATTGTTTTCATAAAAATAGGCCAACTTCCAATAATACTAATGAGCCTCACAATAAAATAAATAAATCAAGGACTAAACTGTAGTACGCAGCAAACAGTACACAAATACATACTAATTACCGTCATCATCATCATCGTCGTAGATTGGACGGTTTGACTGAGAACTGGCAAGCTGGGAGGCTGCACCAGGCTCAAATCTAATTTGGCAAGGTTTCTACAGCTGAATGCCTTTCCTAACGCCAACCACTCCGAGAGTGTAGTGGGTGCGTTTAATGTGCTACTGGCATGGAATCCAGTCGAGCAGCATGGGTGCTAGTCAGGCAGCACTGACATTGCCCACACTTGAATCGTGCTTTTTACATGCTAGTCAGGCGACACTGGCATCAGCCATGCTCGAATGGTGCTTTTTACATGCCACCAACTCAGGAGCCAGTCTGGTGGCACTGACATCAGCCATGCTTGAACGGTGCTTTTTATGTGCCACGAGCATGGGTGCCAGTCTGGCAGCACTGGCATCGACCCCACTTGAATGGTGTTTTTTATGTGCTACAACATTGATTTCACTCGGTTCAACAGGCACGCCATGTCACCCTGTGATTGAAGGGTGCTTTTAAATGGGCCAGTTATGTGACACTGGCACCCCACGACTATGACCTCACTTGGCTTGATGAGTCTTCTCAAGCACGGCATATCTCCAAAGATTTTCCTCACTTGTGAGGGCCAAAGTTTGCAGGTTGTGCTTCACCACCTTGTCCCATGTCTTCCTGGATCTACCTTTTCCACAGATTCCCTCCACTGTTAGAGTATGACACTTCTTCACACAGCTGTCCTCGTCCATATGCATTACATGACCATATCAGCACAGTCATCTCTCTTGCACACCATATCTGATGCTTCTTATGTCCAACTTTTCTCTCAGGGCGCTTACAATCTGTCATGTATGACACTACACATCCAGCAGAGCATACTAGCTTCATTTCTTTCAAACTTACACATGCCCTCAACAGTTTCACTGTTATGTCCTCAGCCCATATTTCACTGCTGTGTAGCATGGCTGTTCACACACATAGATTATACAATCTACCTTTCACTCTCCCCTCAGCAGTCACAGCCCATGTTTCACTGCCGTCTAGCATGGCTATTCACACATATGCATCATATAGTCTACCTTTCACTCTGAGCAAGAAGCCTTTTGTTACCAGCAGAGGTAGGAGCTCTCTGAACTTTGCCCAGCCTATTCTTATTCTGGCAGGTACACTCTCAGAGCGTCCACACCCGCTACTGACTTGGTCACCTAGGTAACGGATGCTATCAACTACTTTTTCTCTGGCATGTGATGGAATCTGTTTTCTGTACATCCTTGGTGGTTATTGCCCCTGTGCATCTGCCACATACAAAAACTATCTTCCCAGTTAACCTTCCTTTGATATTGCTGCACCTCTCATGTGTCCGTAGCTTACACCAGCTACATCTTATGGAGTTTCTACTTATACCTTTCCTGCAGATTAAGCAGAGCCATCTACCTGAAGAGGTTTGTCTGATTTCCTACTTACTAAGATTTTGGTTTTTGCTAGATTGACTCTAAGGCCCTTCAATTCTAGACCTTGCTTCCACACCTAGAACATCTGCTCTAGTTCTGGTAGTGCCTCAGCTATTAGAGCAAGTTCATCATCATAGAGGAGCTCGCAGGAGCAGCCTGTCTTGAATTCTTGTTATTGCCTTGAGGACTACGATAAATAAGAGGGAACTGAGGACTTATCGTTAGTGAACTCCTACTTCTACCCGGAATTCTTCACTATACTCATTGCTGACCCTCATCTTACTGACAGCATCTCTGTACATGGCTTGAACAGCTCTCACCAACTACTCATCTATCCCTAGCTTCCACATTCACCACCAAATAAAGGATCGGGGACCCTGTCAAAGGCTTTCTCCATGTCAACGAAAGCCAAGTACAGAGATTTATCTTTGGCTAGGAATTTCTCCTGCCACTGTCCTACTAGAAATATAGCATCAGTGGTGCTTCTCCCTGGATTAAACTCAAACTGCATCTCATCTAAACTAACTCTCTTGCTAATTAATTGGGCTAAGACACTCTCCATAACTTTCATCACCTGATCCAACTATTTGATACCTCTGTAATTATTTGTAACTTGTTATATTGCTCTAATTCAGTTCTGAATAGGTGTTAAACTGAGTTTGGTGACTTTTGCCTTGTTTAGTAAATGTATTTGTATTTTTTTAAATTTGTACAAATAATAGTTCTAATATTACTCCTTTGTGTATCACCTGGTTAGGAGTAATATTCAATGACTGGTGTAGCAGCACCATAGTCAACTGCTACAAAGGAAAAGGTGATACATTAGTTATGTTATGTTTTAATAGAGATTTATCCATGTGAAAACTCGCCCAACCCATCTAACTCGTCCAGCAAGTCCAGCAATAATAGAGTGAACATGTGAGCAATATATACTCAAAAATACACGCTGATTAAAGCAGAACCCAAAAATCCACATGCAAAACAAAACAGTATGCAAATTAGAACTATTATTTGTACAAATTAAAAAAAATACCCTTAACTGCTTTATCTACCAAGGTACTGTCAATTTGAATAGCTGGTCCCTCTGTTGGGTCAACATTTGACAGACTCTCTTTTTCCCATTCATTCTCTTCATTTAGCAACCTTTCATAGTGGTGTCTCCAAGTCTCTCTCTTTGCAGCATAATTAAATGCAAGTGAGCTGTCATCCATGCAGACATATTTCTTTCCTATGCCATTGCAATTTTCTCTCACATACTGTCTTGCAATACGAAACACTTCATGTCTCTGGTCCTCACGATGCAGAACAATGGCAAGTTTTTTCTTATCTGCTTCCCCTCTGGCTAAATAAACCTGTCTCCTAGCTTCCCTTCTGGCAATCTGATACAATTCCCTCCTGCCACCTCACTTCCAGTCCTTCCATGCCTGTTTCTTTTTCCTAATAGCCCTGTCAACTATATTGTTCCACTACGACATTACCTTAGGTGGAGAGGGGACTTTGCACCATCTGCAGATCTGTTCAATAGCCCTCCACAGGTTGTACAGTAGGAACCTCCAGTTGTCCTCCACATTATGTGATGCTATATCTTCCTCTGTTTTGTCAAAAGTTTTAAGTAATACGTCTCTAAATCTCTGTCCATTGAGAGGATCCTTAAGCTTCCAGACCCTTCTTTTCCATGCTGGTCATCTTCTGGGCAGCCATTTAGTCCTGATCTTGAAGTTGCTAACTATGAATCTATGTTATGGAGTGCATCCTTCACCTGGGAAAGTTTTGACATTTGTAAGTAGCCGTCTTGCCCTTTTCCTGGCGAGAATGTAGTCTCTGACTTGTGTTCCAACCAGACTAGTAGGTGAATAGGTGACTGGCAGGTTTCCTTACGTTAGTATTACAGTTCATAAGATCATTTGCATCACAGAACTCCAGCAGCCTGGTTCCCTCCTCATTGCAGGAGCCAAATCCTTTGCCACCATATACACCATGGAAACTCCTTGGATGTTGTCCAACATAACAGTTGAAGCAGCCAGCCACCAAGAGAAGGTCCCTGTCATTCATTGATGAGGTAATCTGTAAGAGGGTGTCATAAAATCGGTCTTTTTGCTCATCAGGTAGCCTTGGCTGAGGGGCATAGGCTGAGATAACGGTTGCTAATCCATGTTGCAACACTAGTCTAAGCTTAAGTATTCTATCACAGACTCTGACTATCTTGGTTACCTTATCAACTCATTTCTTCGTAAGGAGTATACCCATGCCCCCAACCCCATCAGTGTTCCCTACCCAGAAAATCTTATACCTATGTTCTTTCCCTGTGAAGAACCTAGCAGGATTTCCTCTCCATCTTACTTCTTGGATGCAGCACAAATCTACATGTTGCCGTTCAAGCATCTCAACAATCTCTCCAGACCTACCTTTCAATGTACCAGCATTAAATGTACCAACTCTGAGGGTGTGGAAGGTGTGGGCTGGTGAGACCTGGGATGGGGAGCAGTCACATTATGCATCTAAAAAGAAAGCTTGCATTTGGCATATCTTGTAAACATACAAATAGCTTTCAACCTGCATACACTACACCATCATTCTATTCACTACATAATCACTACTTTCAACAGGTGGTAGATACTAGATATGGATGGAGGGGAAGGGAAGGGGAAGCGTTCTGTATAGTAAACTGTTAGAGGTGCTCAGGAGAAAGACATCTGGTAGAGGTTAGAGGATAAAGACTTCCGGTATTGGTGGTGGGGTAGGATGAGCAGGTGCACCACAAACAGCAAAGCACTATGTCAGCCCTATTCCCTAGCAGAAGCCAATGTGGCAAAGCCACAGATAAAGCTAGCTACTAATTAACAATCAACATGGGAAAAACAAGTGTTTAATGAAACAGAGAGGGAGAGCAGTAAAAATTTTCCAGAATTAGGGCCGGTTGAAAACAAAGCATGAAGAGATGGAATTTTTTATTTAGAGCAAGAGTAAACAGAATTGAACATTTTCTTTCTTAACGTTAACTATAGCTATGACTATAACCTACAGTGTGTAGGTTATAGTACAGTAAGCCAAACTTTGTGACAAAAAAATAATAAATGAATGAATAACAATAACAATAACAATAACAATAATAATAATTATAATGAGCGTTAAGGTGAGATAGAATTGAATTGAATTGAATTGAACATAGGGTTTTCTTAAGTTTACTATAACATACAGCATGGAATAAATGAAGCTGTGTGGGTACATAGATAAATTAATGAATAATAATAGTAATTATGATTTGCACTGTGAAATTAGGTTTCGATGTGTGCTAGGTTGGAAACAAGAGTTGCTTATCTGAACATTTTCTCTTTTTCTGACTTCCACTTCATGAGTCTAACTTGTAAATATGGGGTAGAGAATCTGAAGGGAGCTAATTTATATAGGGGGGGGGGGATGGAAGCTAAGGATAGATGACTGGTTTGTGAGAGTTGTTCAAGCCATGTACAGGGATGCTGTCAGTAAGGTGAGGGTTGGCAATGAATAAAGTGAAGAATTCCAGGTAGAAGTAGGGGCTCACTAAGGATCAGTCCTCATCTCCTTCTTATTCATCATAGTCCTCCAGGCAATAACAGAGGAATTCAAGACAGGCTGCCCCTGGGAGCTCCTCAATGCTGATGACCATTCTCTAATAGCTGAGTCACTACCAAAACTAGAGAAGATGTTCCAGGTGTAGAAGCAAGGTCTTGAATCGAAGGGCCTTAGAGTCAGTCTAACAAAAACCAAAGTCTTAGTAAGTAGGAAGGCAAACAAATCACAAATCCCTTCAGGTAGATAGTCCTGCTCAATCTGTAGAAAAGGTATAGGTAGAAACTCCTTAAGATGTAGCTGGTGTAAGCTATGGACACATAAAAGGTACAGCAATATCAAAGGAAGGTTAACTGGGAAGATAGTTTTTGTATGTGGCAGATGCACAGGGGCAATAACCACCAAGGATGTACAGAAGACAGCTTCTGTCACATGCCATGGGGAAAAAACTAGTACTAGTTGATAGCTTCCGTTACCTAAGTGACCAAGTCAGTAGTGGTGGTGGATGCTCTGAGAATGTAGCTGATAGAATAGGCTGGACAAAGTTCAGAGAGCTCCTACCTCTGCTGGTAACAAAAGGCCTTTTGCTCAGAGTGAAAGGTAGACTGTGTGTGAACAGCCATGCTAGATGGCAGTGAAACATGGGCTGTAACTGCCGAGGACATGCATAGGATTGAAAGAAATGAAGCTAGTAATTCTCCACTGGATGTGTAGTGTTAGTGTGCATAAACAACAGAGTGTAAGCTCCTTGAGAGGAATATTGGACATATGAAAGAATCAGATGTGATGTGAAAGAGAGATGACTGCACAGGTATGGTCATGTGTTGCATATGGATGAGGACAGCTGTGTGACACCCTAACAGTGGAAGGAACCTGTGGAAGGAACCTGTGGAAGGAACCTGTGGAAGGAACCTGTGGAAGGAACCTGTGGAAGGAACCAGTGGAAGACGTGGGATGAGGTGGTGATGCATGACCTTTGAATGTTGGGCCTCACAGAGACAATGACAAGCGACTGAGACCTTTGGAGATATGCTGTGATTGAGAAGGCCCATCAAGTCAAGTGAGATTGTAGCCATGGCCGATGCCAGTGTTGCATAACCGGCCCATTTAAAAGTGCCCTTCAATCATTGGGCAATATGCTGTGCTTGAGAAGAGCTGTTGAGTCAAGCAAAATCATAGTCATGGCCGATGCCAGTGCTGCTTGACTGGCACCCATGCCTGTGGTACATAGAAAGCACCATTTGAGTGTGATCGATGCCAGTGTCACCTGACTGGATCCTGTGCTGGTGGCACGTAAAACACACCATTCAAGTGTGGTCGATGCCAGTGTCACCTGACTGGCCCTCATGCAGTTGGCATGTAAAAATCACCCACTACACTCTCAGAGTGGTTGGTGTTGGGAAGGGCATCCAGCTGTAGAAACCTTGCCAGATCAGATTGGAGCCTGATGCAACCTCCTGGCTTGCCAGTCCTCTTTCAAACTGTCCTGCCCATGCCAGCATGGAAAGCGGACGTTAAATGATGATGATGATGATGATGATGATGATACTGTATAAATTACTTTAATAATAAAAAAATGTGTTAATGTATTATTCTCCTTATTCATTATATATATATATATATATATATATATATATATATATATATATGTATATGCCATTCCACTACCTGTGTTTTAACTAAGGAACCTCTAAGTTATTGCTCGGTGGTTTAGAAAAAGCAGCCAAACCTTCTTGAAACCACACCCTACCATCTGAAGTAAATAAGCATGTAGACATTGCATATTACTGTCACTGTGTCTGAATTGAACACAGGCCTGTTCACAACTGGAATAACTTTTGTCACATGTTTATTCTGTGATCGATTAGGGTTAACCTGAAAAATGTGGGTGGCTAAGCAACAACTACATTTATATCTATCAGTTAATTGGGGTGTAATTGTTAAAAGAATTTCCTAAGGTGTTTAATGGTGTTTATTTTGTGACATTTTGTGTTTGCATTACATATATAAAACATGAAGATAAATAAATGGGTGTAAAACTAAAACTGAAGGATAAAGAGCTAATGGAACAGACAATAAAGAAGAGATATGCATGTGTATGTATCTCTCTCTCTCTCTCTCTCTCTCTATATATATATATATATATATATATATATATATATATATATACACACACACATGCATATATATACATTTACATATGTATATATAGACATATATTTTAATTATAATACATAAATATATCACTATATAGATCTATTACTCTGTCTATATGTATGTATATCATCATCATCATCATCATCGTTTAACGTCCGCTTTCCATGCTAGCATGGGTTGGACGATTTGACTGAGGACTGGTGAAACCGGATGGCAACACCAGGCTCCAATCTAATTTGGCAGAGTTTCTACAGCCGGATGCCCTTCCTAACGCCAACCGCTCAGAGAGTGTAGTGGGTGCTTTTACGTGTCACCCACACGAAAACGGCCACGCTCGAAATGGTGTCTTTTATGTGCCACCCGCACAAGCCAGTCCAGGGGCACTGGCAACGATCTCACTCGAAAATCCTATGGGAGCCAGTCAGGCGGTACTGGCAACGGCCACGCTCAAAATGGTGCATCTCATGTGCCACCCGCACAAGAGCCAGTCCAGGGGCACTGGCAACGATCTTACTTGGCTTGCCGGGTCTTCTCACGCACAGCACATTTCCAAAGGTCTCGGTCAGTAGTCATCGCCTCGGTGAGGCCCAATGTACGAAGGTCTTGCCTCACCACCTCAGCCCAGGTCTTCCTGGGCCTACCTCTTCCACGGGTTCCCTCAACTGTTAGGGTGTGGCACTTTTTCACGCAGCTATCCTCATCCATTCTCACCACATGTCCATACCAGCGCAATCGTCTCTCTTGCACACCACAACTGATGCTTCTAATGTTCAGCTTTTCTCTCAAGATACTTACACTCTGACGGGTATTCACATTGACATTACACATCCAACGGAGCATACTGGCTTCATTCCTTGCGAGCTTACGTATGTCCTCAGCAGTTACAGCCCATGTTTCACTGCCATGTAGCATGGCTGTTCGTACGCATGTGTCATACAGTCTGCCTTTTACTCTGAGTGAGAGTCCCTTTGTCGCCAGCAGGGGTAAGAGCTCTCTAAACTTTGCCCAGGCTATTCTTATTCTAGCAGCTACACTTTCAGCGCACCCACCCACACTACTAACTTGGTCGCCCAGATAGCGGAAGCTATCGACTACCTCTAGTTTTTCACCCTGGAATGAGATAGAAGTTGTTTCCTGTTTGTTTACAGTCTTTATTGCACCTGAACATCTGCCACAAACAAAAACTAACTTGCTAGTTAACCTGCCTTTGATGTTGCTGCACCTCTTATGTGTCCATAGCTTGCACCGGGTACATCTTATAGAGTTACTACCTACTCCTTTTCTACATACTGAGCAGGGCCATCTACCTGAAGGGGTTTGTGTTTTATCTACCTTCCTACTTATTAGGATTTTGGTTTTAGCTAGGTTGACTCTAAGGCCCTTCAATTCTAGACCTTCCTTCCACACCTGAAACTTCTCCTCTAGTTCTGATAGTGACTCCGCAATTAGGGCAAGGTCATCAGCATAGAGGAGCTCCCAGGGGCAACCTGTCTTGAACTCCTCTGTGATTGCCTGGAGGACTATGATAAATAAGAGGGGGCTGAGGATGGAACCTTGGTGGACCCCTACCTCTACCCCGAATTCATTGCTGTACTCATTTCCAACCCTCACCTTACTGGCAGCATCTCTGTACATGGCTCGCACAGCTCTCACTAACCATTCTTCTATCCCAAGTTTCCTCATTGACCACCAGATAAGGGATCGGGGGACCCTGTCAAAGGCTTTCTCCATGTCAACGAAAGCCAGGTACAGAGGTTTATCCTTAGCTAGGTATTTCTCCTGCAGCTGTCTCACTAGAAATAAGGCATCAGTAGTGCTTATATGTGTGTGTGTGTATATACACACACACACACACACATGTATATAAGTTATGTTATGAAACGGAACTGGCACTATGCACCAGAAGTGTCTTAGGAAGGTTGCACAAGTGTAGTGTCAAGTGGATGAAGCTTGTTTTTGACACATGCATCTTAAATGTCACAAGATTTAAGCTGCAACAATGATGACCAGCTTAAATTCATTTAATTTTTGTAGCATAGGAGAGGGAGCAGGGTTTAGAAATTTGAAAAACATGGCTTTTTTTTTTATAGAAAGTCTATTTTTAAATATATGAATTACAAATGTGTCAGAATATGTGATATAAAATTATGAAAAATACAGGAGGAAAACAAAAACTGATTTTTATTGTGACAGCTATTCCAAGAAGTTTGAAATACAGATTTTTGAAAAACTTCTTTAAATGTGAATTACATGTATTTTAGAATGTGAGCTAGAATAAAATAATGAAAAAATACTGGAAAAAAAACAAAACAAAAAGAAATGCATTTTATTCATGACAGCTGTTTCAAAAATCCACTAAAAATTTACCAGGACACTTAGTCATTTGACAACATTAAAATCAATGGGGAGATTAATTTTGTGTTACACAGGATTTTGCATTATGCTGAGGTTTTTTGGAACCTGTTACTCCCATAATGTGTGTGTGTGTACTTGTATGTATATCTATCTCTCTCTCTCTCTCTCTCTTTCTCTCTCTCTCTCTCTCTCTCTCTCTCTCTCTATATATATATATATATATATATATATATCTCAGAGTGGTTGGCTTTAGGAAGGGCATCCAGCTGTAGAAACTCTGCCAGATCAGAATGGAGCCTGGTGCAGACATCTGGTCCACCAGTCCTCAATCAAATCGTCCAACCCATGCTAGCATGGAAAGCGGACGTTAAACGATGATGATGATGATGATGATGATATATGTATACACACACACACATAATTGATAAAGGAAACAGAAGATGGAGTTAGTATGAATCTCTATTAAGCACTTTATAGTGCTGAATAAAGGTTTATACTAAATCCATCTTCCATTTCCTTTATCAGTTATAAACTCAACAAACATTGTAGATTTCCTGACATAGATCCATTGCAAAATATATCATTACTGTGGATGACATCAGGTAGCCCAAACAGCGAATGTGCTTTAATCAGCATACTAACAGGCATATACCCAAAGTCTAAGTAGTGACGTGTGTGTGTGTGTGTGTGTGTGTGTGTGTGTGTGTTGATTATTCCACTGTGATAGATATCACCTACACCTTTAGGAACTGTTAAAAAATGACTGCTAGGTATTACTATTTCTCATGAGACAACATTGCTGCTAAAACCATTTACAATGCTGTCTACTAGGAGTTTTGATCTGATAGCCTTATCAAAGGTACCTAGGAGCCAAAATGCATCCACATCTTTAAAATGAGCAATACTGGTTGAACACTTCAACAAAAGACAGCAACCCAGTGAAAATACAATAGGCCAGATATAACTGTGTTGGACAGAAAAAAGTCATGGACTATTGTAGAGGTCAGCTACCCAGTGGTAGTTAATATCGCATTTAAATTAGAGAAAACATGAACAATTATTGAGGACTGATAAGAAATTTTTGGGCCTTATACTTGGAGCAGAGATCTTTGTACCTGTGGTCAATAAGGGCCAAGTTCAGCTGGTATATTAATGTGGGAACCAGAAAACCAAGGAAGGGTCTGTGAATACCTGGCAGAGCCCAAAACCAGTCATGTTCTATCTTGTGAAACTTCTGAAGTCCCTGTATCTCTCTCTCCCCTCTCTTTCTGTATATATATATATATATATATATATATATATATATATATGTGCGTGTGTGTGTGTGTGTATGTGTGTGTGTGTGTGTGTGTGTGTGTGTGTGTGTGTGTGTGTGTGTGTGTGTATATACAGACATACAGAAAAGCCTTTGACAGGGTCCCCTGATCCCTTATCTGGTGGTCAATGAGGAAACTAGGGATTGATGAATGGTTAATGAGAGTTGTGCTAGCTATGTACAGTGATGCTGTCAGTAAGGTGAGGGTTGGCAACGAGTACAGTGAAGAATTCCAGGTAGGGGTAGGGGTCCACAAAGGATCAGTCCTCAACCCCCTCTTATTCATCATAGACCTCCAGGCAATAACAGAGGAATTCAAGACAGGATTCCCCTAGGAGCTTCTCTATGCTGATGACCTTACTCTAATTGCTGAGTCACTATCATAACTTGAGGAAAAGTTTCAGGTGTGGAAGCAAGGATTAGAATCGAAGGGCCTTAGGGTCAACTTAGCTAAAACCAAAATCTTAATAAGTAGGAAGGCAGACAAACCACAAATCCCTTCAGGTAGATGACCCTGCTCGATCTTTAGAAAAGGCATAGGTAGAAACTCTATAAGATGTACCTGGTGTAAGCTATGGATACATAAGAGGTGCAGCAATATCAAAGAAAGGCTAACTGGGAAGATAGTTTTTGTATGTGGCAAATGCTCAGGTGCTATAAACAATGAAAATGTGCAGAGAACAGCTTCTGTCACATTCCAGGGAGAAAAACTAGAAGTAGTTGATAGCTTCCGTTACCTAGGTGACCAAGTGAGTAGCAGGTGTGGATGCTCTGAAAGTGTAGCTGCTAGAATTAGAATAGCCTGGGTAAAGTTCAGAGAGTTCCTACCTCTGCTGGTGACAAAAGGCCTCTCGCTCAAAGTAAAAGATAAACTGTATGACACGTGTATGAACAGCCATGCTACATGGCAGGGAAACATGGGCCGTGACTGCTGAGGACATGCTCAAGCTTGCAAGGAATGAAGCCAGTATGCTCCACTGGATGTGTAATGTCAGTGTGCATACTCGACAGAGTGTAAGTGCCTTGAGTGAAAAGTTGAATTTAAGAAGCATCAGATGTGGTGTGCAAGAGAGACGACTGCGCTAGTGTGGTCATGTGTTCTGAATGAATTAGGACAGCTGTGTGAGAAAGTATCACACCCTAGCAGTTGAGGGAACCTGTGGAAGAGGTAGGCCCAGGAAGACCTAGGATGAGGTGGTGAAGCACAACCTTCGAACATTGGGCCTTACCAAGGCAATGACTAGTGACCGAGATCTTTGGAGATATACTGTGCTTGAGAAGACCCAACAAGCCAAGTGAGATCATAGCTCGTGGCCTATGTCAGTGGGTGTAACCAGCCCACTTATGAACACCCCTCATTCATTGGACAATAAACTTTGCTTGCGAAGAACTATTGCAGCAAGTGAAATCAAAATCAAACGACGATGATGATGGTGATGATACACACACACACACATATATTTTAAACAGTGAATCTCAAATCACACATAAAGCTATAAATAATACTGGACAGCCTTCAACTTTTCTATCCATATATATATATATATATACATATATATATCTGTGTGTGTGTGTGTGTGTGTGTGTGTGTGTGTGTATGTATATAGTTATTTAATCTCTTAGTGTAGTTAATACATTAAACGTGCTTTGAAAAGTCCATTTTAACACTGATACATCAAAGTAAATAGTCATTATTTGTTTGAAATTTGGGCACAAGGCCAGTGGTTTTGAGTGAGGGGTTAAGTCAATCACATCAATTCCAGTGCTCAACTGGTACATATTTTATCAACCCCAAAAGGATGAAAGGCATAGTCAACCGCAGCAGAATTTGAACTCAGAATGTAAAGACAGATGAAATGCCATTAATCATTTTGTCCAGCATACTAACAATTCTGCCAGCTCACCAACTTGAGTCATTATTAATATTAAACATCATATATATACAAAATAATACAAAATACAACATAATATATACAAAATATGGGTGTTTAGTTCACAGGTGGTCTAAACAATTAGGTACACTAGGTAAGTGCTGTAACTGATTACAAGGGTTCCAAGGTTATAACTGAGACAGTAGTTATGGAGCCATTGCAGATTTCCAATATAGCGAATATATAATTGTTAAAGAGAACAACAAATGTTAAGGCAAGGCAAACATCTCAAGTCATATACATTATTATTATTTTTTTTTAAAAATCCTAAGTCTTACAGCTGTTTCTGGGATATCCCAAAGTATGGGATATTCCGCCATCGGAATGACTTGAGATGTTTGCCTTGCCTTAATGCTTGTTGTCTTCTTTAACAATTATATATATAATAGATAGATAGAGAGAGGGGGAGGGAGAGAGAGAGAGAGAGAGAGAGAGAGAGAGAGAGAGAGAGAGAGAGAGAATCCATTTGTGTCAAGAGACCATGGATCTGTGCCTGGAGAATTTGTGTCAGCTGCTGATAGTGGTGCAGTATCTGCTGTGGTTATACAGGCCCACATGGGATTGGCAGTCTTGCATGCAACAACTGCATTTGAAAAAACTCTCTACTGGCATTACTGACTTTTCCTTTCATATTCTCCTGCATGTATCATACTCCGCTGCATATATCATACTCCCCTGCATTATTTGCCAGGCCTATTGATATAGCAGAAAGCAGTTTTATTAAAGACAAGCTTATTGTTTTGCTAGTGTTATTCTCTTTCAGCTTTCAACATATTCAGAAAGAGATGTCTTCTCATGATATTTGTTCAGGGGATAGTTCATGTGGTTTGTATCTTGCTTTAAAAGACCGTGTGTTCCGACATAAATTTGTTTGATACCACCTCTAAACAGGTATAGGCGTGATGTAAATTGAAACAGATTCTGTCATTGTATAATTTACGGTTCACTAGAAGTCAGGGATCCAACCACAATGACCTCCCTTGGCGAACATTCTAGAAAATTCCAAGAATAACAGATTTATGTCCCTTTTAGTAATACCACTGAGTCATAGAAGGTTCTGGAAGCTTTTTTGTTCACCAGAGGGAGCTAGCAGTCTTTGAGGCTATATATTGGACAAGTGTGATTTATTCCTTCTCTCTTCCTCACTGAACTTCTACCGGAACGCATCGTCATTGTGGAGAGCAGCTAAGTTTGTTTACTTATAGCCTAAGCTAAAAAAATGGCTTCTTGGAACAACCATCCGTGGCAAGCCTTTTGTGCTACATGACATGTGTACGAATTACTCTTACCCTATTAATGAACCAATTATAGTACAAAATTCTTTCGTACATTTTCTATTACATTCCTTTCCACACAGAATGTGATAAGGCTAAACTGTATGTGACTTTTCACATTCATGCACAGCTTCACACGAAGCATATTGTTGGTGAACTCATATCTGTTCTCAATTATATTAAAGTGTTTGTGAAGATTAAGAATGGCTCTTTCGTTATTCCAAACCTTGTAATCATGTTAACATTTAGTAACAGTGGCAACTACACACTGATTTGTGGTAAAATAAACCTACTACTAGAGTGATGACCACACAATACTAAACAGGAGTTTGGTTTGATCTACTAATGCTGTGAGGAAAATCCGAAATATGGGGAAACTGGTTGTGTTGGCCTCAATGGTAATACTATTACCAATGTTGTGGTTAGATGTATATAATTTAACTAGCATGATGTTGGTTATTACTCAGGCTTACTGAATGTAATTGTTTATGAGTACAGATGCTTTTATTGATTTTATAAATCATTCAGAAATAGATGACCCATATATATTAAAGAAAAAAATCAATAAATGCAGGGGTTTGACCAACTGTTGTCAGTTTGTATCAGTTGCCATAGAAATGTGGAGTGTTCTCTGACTCTATACTACTGATTTCCTCTACAAAATAGGAATAACAACAGCCTGTCACAAAAATGATCCCCACAAGGTGAAGTGGCTACTGCAGCAAGTGTCGCAACGCCATTACAGTCATTACTGTAGGGTGCAGCTGAGCACACCATTTATTCTGGGGTATGTGACCCGTTGACCCCCCCCCCCCATCTTCTGCTGCTTTATTCCTCCCGCTTCATTTTTCCTTTTCTTTTCCTTCGTTATCTCTTTTCCTGTTACTTTGTATTTAAATTTGAATAAAAGGAATTTTCCACATTGTGTGAATAAAAAAATATCTAAAAAAACAAAACAAATATTAACTGAAGGATAACTTTGAACCTTTAAGCAGGGTATTATTTTTTTTATTTTGTTTTGTTTTTTTCACGAGGTAAAGGTTGATAGTAACTTTGAATTTTTGGCTTAGTTGCCTTTGTTCACTTGATGTGTAAGAGTGCATGAACATATTGAAGGATGGGAGTGGATCCACCATTATCATGTGTCTCAGAATCTATATAATAGGTTGCATTCTAGGTTTAATGATATTAAAGATAAAAATAGATATAAATTCATAGAGATAGATATAAATTCATAGAGATAGATATAAATAATTATTCTTCTTCTATTAATGAGATTGTACTCAATAAGGCCCTAATTTATGTAATGACTTATGATGAAGTTAATGTAGTTAAAACGGCCAGGAAATCGTTGATTAGATATAATAATAAATTGTGGGCTAGGAAGGATACTAGGGACTATTTTGATATACCTATGGGGGCACCTGATTCTGCACAAGCAACTGATTTAGTAGGTATTTATTATTGGAACTTCAATTAGAAAAATTAAAGTTGGAGGGTGGTTTATATAGGGATGACCTTTTATTAATAACTAAGGATTGCACCAATAGAACACTAGAATTATATAAAAAGAAACTATATAGTTTTTTTTTTAAAGATATGGATTAAGCATAACTATATATAATGAGAACTATAATGTTAATTACTTAGATGCTAATTTGAATTTAATAACAGGTAAGACCCAACTATTCCATAAAATTAATGAAAACATTAGATATATTAGTGCTAATAGTAATCATCCACCCTCGATTAAGAAATTGTTGACAGATAATATAGGTAAAAGAATATCATTGCTTTCTTCTAATTTTAAGATTTTCCAAAAACACACACCTTATTATAATGACACCCTACAGGAGGCGGGATATAATAATAATATTAAATTCTTTAATAATTATAAATATAATTATAATATAAAAGATTATAATTTAAATGATTCCTATGTTTTTTATAATAATAAACCTAACATAAATGATTATAAGTTTTATTTAGGTAATTATAGTATTAGTAATAGGGATTATGATTATACAAAACATAAATATAATAATAGTAGACTAAAAAATAAGATTAAATTTAATTCTTTTATTGATAATAATAAATTTTATAATATGAAAAATAAATGTTATAATATAAATAATAAGAACAAAATTTGGTTAATTATTCCTTATGGAGTTCAAGTTAAAACAAAAATTATTAAAGAGATTTTAAATATAATTGAAGTATTCCTTAAAGATAATAAAAAATATAACATTTTTTCTAATGATAATTTTGGAGTTGGTTACTGTACTACTAATAATGTTGGTAATATTATTTCTTCTTTTAATAAATTTAAACTGAATAAGTTTTACAAAAACAAATCAAGTAATTATTCCAATAATAACAATACAGACCAGAATGTAATTAATTGTACATGTAGAGATAAAAATAAATGTAAATTTATTAATAACTATAATTTGGAGGATGTAGTATATAAATGTGTAGTGACTTTGCTTGATGATAATAATATGAATGGTTATAATTTAAATACTATTTACATAGGGTCAACTTCTTACAAAATTAAATTACGTGTGGCTCAACATATGAATTACTAATATAATAAGTTTAGCTAATTTATGCATTTATATAAACCCTATTTTATGTTACTAATTGTTGTAGTTATGATTTCTAGTAGTAGAATGTGTATAAATTAGCATGAGAGTATAAAGGATATATTACTTATTTAGAATAAGATTAAACTAAGATGTCTATTAAATAAATAAATAAATTAATTAATTAAAATAGATTAAATTATTATAATTTAGATTCATTTATATATATATAATATATAATGTATTTTACATATTTTAGATTTGAGTTATTTAGACTTTAGAATTTTCAAGTAAATGATATACTACAGTTAATTTTTTCTTATTCTCACATCTAAAATACATTATGTCATCTTAATGATTTAAATACATATTTCTCTCTCATTATTCCATAATTTTTTATTTACGCCGTATTTTCACATGAGATATTTCTTATAAATGCTAAGTTCTACATATTACGTTTAAAATTTTAGTTTACAGCGATTCTTCAATAAGATAAGTTGTGATTTTATTTTAAGAAATATTAAATGTTTTTCGATTATTCATTTATTTATTGTTAAAACAAGTATTTTTTAAATATATTTATTTGATATTTACTATAACTTACAATAAGTACATTGATTTTATTATTATTATTATTATTTCATTTTAGACCTGACAAGTGACTATATTTTTGAATAGATTTAATTGTAGATCGATTTGATTATTAATCAAATTATTAATCGAATTGGTTTTAGTAGTTTTCTATTTGAAAATATAGTCACGAAATGTGTGTAGTCATTTTATACCATTTACTAATTATTCTTTTATGTACTTTATTGATTTTTGGAATAGGGTTTTTGTGATATATTAGTTTTCTAGAGGGTATGAATTACATTCTTCATTATTGAATTATTTAATAGTGATTTTTCTCTAAATTATATACATACATATATATATATATATCATCGTCATTTAACGTCCGCTTTCCATGCTAGCATGGGTTGGACGATTTGACTGAGGACTGGTGAAACCAGGTGGTTACACCAGGCTCCAATCTGATTTGGCAGAGTTTCTACAGCTGGATGCCCTTCCTAAAGCCAACCACTCCAAGAGTGCAGTGGATGCTTTTATGTGCCACCAGCACGAAGGCCAGTCAGGTGGTACTGGTAATGGCCCCACTCAAAATGGTGTATTTTATGTGCCACCTGCACAGGAGCCAGTTCGGCCGCACTGGCAACGATCTCGCTCGAATGTCTTTACACATGCCATCCGGCACAAGTGCCATGACGATTTTGTTTTCGCTTGCCCCAACAGATCTTCGCAAGCCGAGTTTCGTGTCCAATGAAGGATGGTACGCATAAGTGGGCTGGCTGAGGCCTAGTGGGCTGGCTGAGGCTTAGTGGGCTGGCTGAGGCCTAGTGGGCTGGCTGAGGCTTAGTGGGCTGGCTGAGGCCTAGTGGGCTCTGTTTGTCTGTGTATTTGTCTATTCATCTAATATATGTATATATATTTACCAATGTTCTATGTCATGACCAAATACTTGAAGTGTTTCATGTTGCAAGACAATGTGTGAGAGAAAATTGCGATGTCATAGGAAAGAAATATGTCTGCACGGATGATGGCTCACTTGCATTTAATGAGGCTGCAAAGAGAGAGAGACTTGGAAATGCCACTATGACAGATTACTAAATGAAGAGAATGAATGGGAGAAAGAGAGTCTGCCAAACATCAACCCAACAGAGAGACCAGCTATCCAAATTGACAATACCTTGGTAGATAAAGCAATTAAGGGTATGAAGACAGAAAGACCCTGGCCCATGCTTAAACTATCTGGTGGTGTAGGCTGTAGTCTAGTCACCTGTATAGTCAGTCAGGTGATACATGAAGGAGTCATACCCAATGACTGGTGCAGCAGCGCTATTGTCAATTGCTACAAAAGTAAAGGTGATGCATTAGTTATGAATAATTACAGAGGTATCAAGTTGTTGGATCAGGTGATGATTAGGGGAGAGAGTTAGTTTAGACAAGATGCAATTTGGCTTTGTGCCAGGGCAAAGCACCACTGATGTTATATTTCTGATAAGACAGCTACAGGAGAAATACCTAGCCAAAGATAAACCTCTTGGCAATTGTTCACATGGAGAAAACCTTTAACAGGGTCCCTCAATTCCTTAAATGGTGGTCAATGCAGAAACTGGGGATAGATGAGTGGTTAGTGAGTGCTGTACAAGTCATGTACAGGGATGCTGTCAGTAAAGTGAGGGTTGGCAATGAGTATAACGAAGAATTCTAGGTAAGGGTAGGAGTCCACCAAAGATCAGTCCTCAGCCCCCTCTTATTTATCATAGCTCTCCAGGCAATAACAGAGGAATTCAAAACAGGATGCCCCTGGGAGCTCCTCTATGCTGATGACCTTGCTCTAATAGCTGAGTCACCATCAGAACTAGAGGAATAGTTTTGGGTGTGGAAGCAAGGTCTAGAATCAAAGGGCCTTAGAGTCAACCTAACAAAAACCAAAGTCTTAGTAAGAAGGAAGGCAGACAAATCACAAACCCCTTCAAGTAGATGGCCCTGCTCAATATGTAGAAAAGGCGTAGGTAGAAACTCCATAAGATGTACCTGGTGTAAGCTATGGACACATGAGAGGTGCAGCAATATGAAAGCGGGAGCTAACCTGGAAGATAGTTTTGTGTGTGGCAAATGCACAGGGGCAATAAACACTGAAAATGTGCAGAAAACAGCTTGTCACATGCCAGGAGGAAAAACTAGAAGTAGTTGATAGCTTCTATTACCTAGGTGACCAAGTCAGTTGCGGGGGTGGATGATCTGAAAGTGTAGCTGCTAGAATAAGAATAACCTGGACAAAGTTCAGAGAGCTCCTACCTCTGCTGGTAACAAAAGGCCTCTTGCTTAGAGTGAAGGGTACACTGTATGATGTATGTGTGTAAACAGCCATGCTACACAGCAATGAAACATGGGCTGTGACTGCTGTAAACTTGCAAGAAAGGAAGCTAGTATGTTCCGCTGGATGTGTAATGTCAGTGTGCATACAGGACAGAGTGTAAGCACCCTCAGAGAAAAGTTGGACATAAGAAACATCAGATGTGGTGTGCAAGAGAGGTGACTGTGTTGGTATGATCATGTGTTGCATGTAGATGAGGACAGTTGTGTGGAAAAGTTTCACACTCTAACAGTGGATGGAACCTGTGGAAGGGGTAGACCAGGAAGATGTGGGATGAGGTGGTGAAGCACAACCTTTGAATGTTGGGTCTCACAGAGGCAATGACAAGTGACCAAGACCTTTGGAGATATGGTGTGCTTGAGAAGACCCATCAAGTCAAGTGAGATCATAACCATGGCCGATGCCAGTGTTGCATAACCGGCCCATTTAAGAGTACCCTTCAATCAATGAGCAATAAACTGTACTTGAGAAGACCTGTTGAGTCAAGTGAAATCATTGTCGTGGCTGATGCCAGTACCATGTGACTGGCACCTCTGCCAGTGGCACATAAAAAGCACCATTTGAGTGTGGTTGATGCCAGTCCCACTGGATTGGCTTCCGTGCTGCTGGCATGTTAAATGCACCATACAAACATGGTCAATGCTTGTGTTGCCAGACTGATCCTGTGCCGGTGGCACCATTTGAGCTTTGTCGATGCCAGTACTGCCTGACTGGCCTTCATGCCTGTGGCACATAAAAAGCACCCACTACACTCTTGGAGTAGTTGGTATTAGGAAGGGCATCCAGCTGTGGAAACCTTGCCAGATCAGATTGGAGCTTGGTGCAGTCTTCTGGCTTGCTAGTCCTCTGTCAAATCATCCAGCCCATGCCAGCATGGAAAGCGGACATTAAATAATGATGATGGTGATGATGATATATATGTGTGTGTGTGTGTATCTATCTATCTATCTATCTATCTATCTATCTATATATATATATATATATATATATATATATATATATATATATATATATATATATACACAGGTACACACACACACATACACACACACACACACACACACACATACACACATATATATATATAAATTCAGAAGAGTGGTACAACAAGGCACCAATATTTACTGGAAATTAATACATTTGTATTGAAATATTTTTCATTGATATATATATATATATATATATATATAAACAATATATGAGTATATGCATATATATGTACATGTATGTATATACGTTCATCCACATGTACATATAGATACATAACTGGGTACATGACGTGGCAAAAGAACAAGGACAAGAGACCAACATCATGAAATTTAACCACGAAACTAAAAGAGATCCAGATTATATTACATGTTGTGTGTCTTGACTTGAACAACGACAAAGCATTCTGACACTACACACATGTATTTGTGTATGTGTGTGTGTGTGTGTGTGTGTGTGTGTGTGTGTGTGTGTGTGTGTGTGTGTGTTTGTGTGTGTACGTGCGTGTGTGTGTGTGTGTGTGTGTGTGTGTGTGTGTGTGTGTGTGTGTGTGTGTGTATTATAATTTCACTTAGACAGTGATACTATCAACCTGTAAAAACTGAATATATATATGCCTTATATAAAGTGTTAGATGAGTACAGAGGGTAATATGAAAGTAATGAAATAACAAGGGAAGAAGAATTATGTACTGAACTTTTTGTGGTACTTTATTGACCCTGGGGGAATGAAGAGATACCACTGATGGATTAAAAATTTAAAAAAGGATATACATAATGACAATAATAATAATAATAATAATAATAATAATAATAATGATAATAATAATGGTTTCAAATTTTGCCACAAGGGCAGAATAATAATAATAATAATAATAATAATAATAATAATAATAATAATAATAATGCAACAATAAAAACAAAATATAATTTAGATCTGAAAAACATGGAAAACGTTTATAATTATTTGTCCACACATGGTGGAAATCCACTGGCTAGAATGTTCCAGGGCACCCTTTCAACCCTACCAAAAACACTTAAAAGAATTTTGGGGATTAGGTAGACTAAAAATATCCCAATATGCTCTAGTTCACTTTCTTTCATATTCTCATAACCTTATGGTAAGCATTTTACTAATATCCTATCATTCACGCGTTTAAAAAATTTTTTCAAAAGTATTCACCAAAGATTCAAAAGACACTTTGATACATATATTGTATTGTGCTACTATGAACTTCATGATGTTTTTCTGATGGAGCCTTCTTAGATTTTTTTTATCATCTTTTGCTTAGGTTCACTCTTGGATTTTTATTTTTTACTTCTTGTCTGTTCAGCAATGATTTTTTGTTTTTGTTTCTCCTGTATCTCATCACAAGGTAATGGCATGAAGTGACTTCCTCCACCACTTCCAGAGCTGTAACCGATAGTGCTCTGGAAACTGGGACATGCTGGTCTTGTTGCATACTAGACCTGTTCTCACAGCTCTGGTATGGCCTTGCAGCTTTTAGTGGTCATTAAGATTTGTAAGTCCATTTTGATTCTTCCTGATCACATATGTTGCCTCTTGTCAACCCTACATTAATGACTGCCCATACTATAATACAAGAGTAACAATAAGCCACAGTTTGACATCATTTCTGATAACCGTGAGTGACTCCTTGATATTTCTGTCCCAAACCTTGGGGCACAAGTTTGTGTTTTGGCTTAGTTCTTAGCCTTACCACTTTCAATCAAAAAGGCTGGAAGATGTACACTATTTGGAAGGCAGATGGAAGTCCCCATCATCTTTCTTAAAGCATAAAAGTTTCATTTTCAACTTATCTCCTATTGGATTAGCTCCTAGAACAAAGAGACCCTTATTGGATTTATACAATTCTCACAGTCAACTTATTTTCTAGATATTTTGTCAAATTCACAAACTTCATCTGAGTCATGACCCAGACAAAACTAGGTCCATTAGTGCTGCTGCTATATTATCTTTTGTAACAAACATATTTGTCTCTGTACAAGTGTTGTTATCGTTGTCACCATCATTGTCATCATGGATATTTTCATCCGAGACATTATATCTATATCTGATTATTCAAATACTTTGATTCTGTGTATGTACATACGTTTACTTGATTGCTCACATTTATCAATGGTTTCTCTTGTTGATTTGATACACCATTTTCTATCATTAACAGAACTGTTAGCATTTTTGAAGACATGGGTGTGCTAGTATATGTATAATTTATAAATGTTACATGAACAATATTTTGAAAACAAATGAGTTTAACATTTAATTTTATATATGTTTCTGTGTGTGTGTGTGTGTGTGTGTGCGCGCATGTGCGCGTGCGTGCGTGTGTGTGTGATAAACAGAATGACTCCAGCTTGTGTCATATGATTTATAAAGTAAATCTTACAGAGTGGAACAAAATCAACAGCTTCAAATGCTAAACTGTTATTCACAAAAAAAAAAAACACATGTAGAAAGACACATAGCCTATTATATATATTGATGTGTGTGTGTGTGCATATGTGTGTGTGTGCATATGTGTGTGTGTGCATATGTGTGTGTGTGCATATATATTGATGTGTGTGTGTGCCGCTTTAATTATAATAAATAGAGATGAGGAAGAGGAGGAAGTGGGGGAGTAAGAGGAGAATTCCTTTTTTTCACAGAATATCACAATTTGTAAGAGGGGCATTTAGTTGATTGAAATTATTCCTTTACATGCCTAACTTTCGTTTTATCATTATCAGAGGGATAAAAGTCAAGGAACATAGATGGAACACACCCCACCCTCGCATTGCCCCACACCCCAGCATCACCACACCACACACCATCACACATCATGCCACACCACACATCACCACACCATATCACACCACCCTGTACACGCTAGCACTAACCACTTCCCAGCATCCACACACACCCACACATTAGATACACATACTTATGCACACATCCACACATGCACACACTTACATACATACACACCTTTGCTTTGGGATCACCACTACTTTATTATCTCCCCTTCTTCTTAGCTCTCCTGTCAGACCATCTCTGTCCAGCCAGCTGCCATGATTGACTGCTAGCCGCTAAAGTTTTTTTTATTCTCTCTCTGTTCATTTTCTCGTGTTCCTTTCTGTTGAAGAGTGCGGGCTCGAAGCATGAAAGACTTTCTCACCTTCTTGAGCATTAAACTAATACACCTGTCTTTGTCTTTTTTTTTTTTTTTTTTTTTTTTTTGTAAATTTCAACTAAATATGAAGGCATTTATCTGGCTCTGTTTATTTTGCCACTCATCTCACTTTTACTTATACTCCAACCTATTGTCATTAATCATGCTTTTGCATTTTGTTATTAATTTTGATGATTGAAAATATGCTAGGTTTTAATCATATTAAAATGGCTCAAAAGATTTATAATTGCTGTGATGTTTTTTTTCTCTCTTTCAGTGATTTAGATGGCACACCCCCAGCCTGTAACAACTACTGTTACCAAGCCAGATTGGATGAAATTACAATATGTAAGAGAAAGGAACAATTCTCTAGATTCAATTGGCTCAACAGCTTCTTTATTATCAATATTGGATCATGGCAGCTATGATTCTGAAGATGACCAATTATCAGAGAAGAACTTTCACAATAGAAGAGAAAACACAGTATGTTTTAGTCATGAGTTGTTGAAACCTAGAAATCAGAGAGAAAAACAAATGTTCTCTGAGTTGTTGAAAGAAAAAGAAGAAAGTAGAAACTCTTTCATTGAAGATATATCGAAAGATTTCCATGATATTTGTATTTCAAATGTTGATGAAGAGAGATCCAGGTATGAACTTTTACTGAAAATATTTTTGATTTTCAACAAATGCTAACTCTAAAGATTTTGTCGTAGGTGTGTGAAAGCACTGTTGTGAGTAAACAGACTAAATATATGTCAAACATATTTGATCAGTACAGAGGCTTTATTCACAACAGTAAACAGCAATGAATATGGCCCTTGTACAGGTTAAATATGTCTCAGTCATATTTGAACTGATCTAAATGTTTGTTAACTCTAAAGAGTTTTAAGCTAAGTAGAATTTAGTAATCTAAACTCAACAGTAATTTTTTTACTTATTCACTTCAAAAAAATTTCATAACCATATCATTTCATGTAACATCTGTTAAAAAAATCAATTTACTTTGCTGCAATTCATTACAGAGGTAACTATTTAAGTTGTTTGATCATTGGAGTGTAAGTAGCCAAGGAAAATGTTTCAGTTGTAGAGTATATGTACTATTCATGGAGAGTAAATGCGAGAGACAGAGAGAGGAGTGGTATTGAAAAAGAAACATTTGTAATACTGTTGAGAAGACTGAAACCTTTTATTTTCTGTATTTTCATATTCTAACAACATTGCTAGGAACATTGATTCTGTAGACTATTTTTAATGATATGACAACTTCATTACTTACAGCTATCATAGGAAAATTACTATTTGGAGATGAAATATTGTAGCCTTTCATGAAACAATATGTGGGAACTAAACAAAATAGGGTAGATACAAAAAGAAACACAAATTTTTCCATGTCCAACTAATGGATAGAGTTTTAGTTTTATTTCTTTCCCAGTGTATATTATTTGTTTTTTAAAGTGTTGTAAAGACATGACTCAATAAAACTCAGTTGACAGATGTTAGTGTGTGGTAAGATTAAAAAGTTGTGCATGTGTGTATGCATGTACATACATGCATCCATGTTTGCATATGCCAACTTCATCATCATCAACATCCGCCTTCCATGCTGGCATGGGTTGGACGGTTTGACAAGAGCCAGCCAGGTAGAAGACTACTCCAGACTATTGTGTCTGTTTTGACTTGGTTTTTATGGCTGGATGCCCTTCCTAATACCAACCACCCTGCAGAGTGGACTGAGTGATTTTTACTTGGCACCAGCACAAGTGAGGTCAGTTTTGGCATGTTTTTACAGCTGGGTGCCCTTCCAAATGCCAACCACTTCAGTGTGGACTGGATGCTTTTTACATGGCACCAGCAATGAAAAACATATTCTCCTGTTAACCAACATTGAATCTGTACATTCTATAGTTGAAATCAACAACTTTACTAATTCAAGGAATATTTTCCAATAATTTATCTCTTTAGTATTTAAACTGGCCATATCCAACCTAAGTATTCTACCTGCTCTATGTACAAACCAACCACATGCAGCCACTCACATCTACCCAACAATGTTGTTCTAAAAATAGTCACATCATCAAAAAATTCAAAACAATGTGATTTACATTTGACAGAATAATTTGAGTGTCAAAGTCTAATACATATGGTTATAATGACATAGACTATTGTAGATTTTAGAGGTCTGTTGCTTTTCTTAGCTAAAGCAGGAAATAAACTATCAATGAACTGAGTCAGTTACTCAGGTTTTATTCTAGATTTTAGCTATTTCATTTCTCTTATATTGTTAATGGCCGTTAGAAACTATGTGCTCTTTTCCTAAAGACAGTACAATAAAATATTACAGGGTTCAAAATGACTGAGTAATCAGTTCTATTTATCCTTTTTGAGCATAGGATACTTAATCATAATTACATATTTTATAGCTTCAGTAAAGTTTCATATTTATTTTATCTACCCTTTTTTACCACAGGAAAATAGGGAAAAAAAAAACAGAGTAAGGATTTTCATTTTAGTTGTTAGATAAGTACATAATTCCATTGCTGCTCAGTAAAATGTAAAACAAATCGCATTTCTCATAGAAGTTATTTAGCATTAACTCTTTAGCATTCAGATTATTCTGTCAAATGTGGTGTTTGTTTATTTGTTTTGTTTTGAATTAATCATGAATTATCTCATAGCTTTAAGATTTTGATGATGTGATTACATAGTTTTAGAATAACATTGTAGGGTTGAGGTGAGAGGCCAGCTCTGGCCAGTTTCAGTATAAAACAGACAGAATATTTTGGTCAGATATTGTCGGTTTGAATGCTAAAGGTTTAAGAAAAGATAACGATGTCAAACAACTTACTTCAATATTCCATGCTAATATGTATACTGGACTGAAAATAAAGTATTGCTCAGAGAAAGGAAGCAAAATCAATTCATAATGATATTATAGATATTAAAAAATATTATGCACTGAATTTGATTATGTTTATTTCTTTAATTATTCTTTGATAGTTTTGTCCCAAGCGGAAGTCAATCAGTTTGTCCATCATCAAGCAATGAAAAATTACCACGTCCCCTGACACCTTGGGAAAAGTGGTTACTTATGAAAATAAAAGAAGAACGAGACATCTCTATCAAACAAGAAGAACAAAAGAAAATGAAGAAAATAGCCAAAATCAGAGAGGCACAAGCTTTGGAAGAAAAAAAAATCGAAATTAACCATTCTTGGTATAAGTGGCTTGAAGAGAAAGCTAAAGCAGAAAAATTGCGCATTTGTCAAGAAAGACGAGAATATATTGAAAATAAGAAACAGGAAGCTGTCAGAAAACAAGAAATTGCTGAAAAGTCTGAAGTTAACTTTAAACAATGGCTTAATAAGAAGAAAATGCTTGAGAAAACTAAAAAAAAGATTGAAGCCCAAAAGAAGAAAGAAAAACAATCATTACACAAACTACGTCAAGAGAAAGCTAAAGAAACATATAAAGAATGGTGTGAAAGAATAAATAAGTCTGGCATTAATGTGTCACAAAACAGACTTGATAATAAAACAAAAAAACTTAGAGGTGAGTTTGAATTATACCAGCATCAAATTGTAATATTAAATTCTTGTGATTAGTAGTCTTTTTATTATTATTTTTTTATACCAGTTAAGTGCAGGTATAGCTGAGTAATTAAGAAGCTCGTTTTGCAACCACATGGCTTCAGATATAGGTGTGTGTGTGTGTGTTTGTGTTTGTCCCCCACTCTCATCACTACTCAACAGCTGGTGTTTGTTTTTGTATATTCTTGTAACTTAGCAGTTCAGCAAGGGACTGATAGAATAAGTATCCGACTCCAAAAGTACTGGGGACAATTTCTTCAGCTAAACCATTCAAGGCAGTACCTCATCATAGCCACAGTCCAATGACTGAAACAAACAAAATGATAAAATGATTTCTATCAATGGACTTATGACAATGCTGGGACACTCCTTTTAAAGGTTTTAGTTGATTATATCATACCCAGTACATCGTTTGGTACTTATTTTATTGATCTTACATGGGGTGAAAGACAGGTCGATCTTAAAAGAACAACTCAGAACTAATTTTTGTTTATTCCATGACAATGCACACACATGCACGCACACACACATACACACACTGAGTAGTTCACTTACAGAGGTTGTCAATGATCTGCAGAAAATGTAGGAATTGTAAAATATCGGTTTGAATATAAAAACATAAAAGTCAGTATTGCAGGGGAACACAGAATTTGGTGCCTGATATATTCAACTTGTTTTTAGGTAAATTTTGGTTGCTGATTCTAAATGTACCATCAGTTTTTCTTCATCAGCTCTAGTTATCAAGATATGTTATACTCACTAATCGCTATGCAAACAACCAATCGGATACAAGGATTGATGACTACAACTCTTTATTGTCACCTTTTGGATAAAAAAAAGTGGCTTCATATAAAGAATATGTTTGTGATTAAATTACATCCATAGAATCAGATAACAGTGAAACAAGCATAGAAAGTTACCAGTGATACCATGTTCATTTACTCAGACATCTCACAGAAGTAGCATCTCAGAAACTTCCTGTGGGGAGCTGCCCCAGGGCAATCGTGTTGAATGGTCCGGAAGTAGTCTGCCATCACATGGGTTTTCCAGTGTTCCTGACATTTTTCTTCCATAATTGTTAAATCCTGGTAGAATCATTTACCTTGTTCATCACTTAGATCACCAAGGTTGTCTGGGAAATTATCAAAATGGTTGTGGAGGTAATGCACTTTGATGCTCCTACTATACAGCCAAGTCAATAGAAAGAAGAGAGCATGTTCTCCACTAGTTAAAAGTAGTTATCTGCTTTATAGCTTCCAAGAAAATGTCTTACAATTAAAGTGAATGAAGACCATGCATCTACCTTAGTATTCTTAATTGAATCTTGGAAATGTGGGCCTTTCATGAGTTCTCTGATCTGTAGCCTGTCAAATATACTTGCCTTCAGCTTCTCCATGCTCAGAGCTGGAAATCTTCTGTCTATGTACTCAAAGCAATCTTCTTTGTTCAAAACCTTCACAAACTGTGTTATTAAGCCTAGTTTAATGTGCAATGATGGTAAAATAATCTTATCTCTGTCAACCAAGGGTTCCTTTATTATATTGTTTACTCTCAGGTCATTTTTTTCTTACCCAGTGCTCATCCTTAGATCTACTAACCCAGACACAGACAATTCAGGGATACTGGGTATATCCACTTTGCTTAACCCAAGAGAAAATTCACAATTTTAAAATCCATAAAGTTTAACCTTTGGTGATCATGGTGATATTTTCTGTAAGACTAGGGTGATTGTTTCTTGCTGTTCGATTGTCTTAATTGAATGACCTATTCAGATTGATCCAGATTTGTTGTTATTGTATAGAAGCATGCATTTTAAGCTCTGCTTAGCTTCCTATGAATAAATGCCATTCACTTGATGCATATTTTAATATGCCCACTTTCATCAGCAAGCATTGAATATCATTGCAAAAAAAGAAATCATTTTCTTCTGAGAAGTACAGTAAATCCATTTCTTTATTGCAATAACACATGATTTTGGTATGATCTCAAAAACTAGAGCTGCTAGAAACAAATGAAGATCATGTTCTTATTCAGTAGCATGAATTGGATCTAAAATCTGAGGCACCAAAAAACTTTTTTAAGTTTGTTTCTCATGTTATTAACAATGAGCACTTGATAAATTTGGGATACAGCACAAGGAGGTACCTATAATTTTTATTTGATTTTTATCCATTTTGTTTTTCTGTGTTGTTACTTTTAATTATTGTTTCTCTTTAACATTATTGTGATATTTACCAAAACAAATCTCAATAATTGCTACCCAAGAAATATTTCAGTAAATATACTCATCAAAGGTTTGAAATTTTATTTGTATAATAAAAGAATCAGTGCACATAACTTTTTGTTTTAATGTACCAATATACACAAAATAAAGAAATTATAGGCATTGGGAGTGGCATTTAACTCCAAGAAATAAACTGTCTCTTTTAAAACTTTTGCTAGTGAATAAAAATAGTGTTTAGAAGGGAGAAAGAGAGGGAAAGAAAGAGATTTGTATGTGTTTGTGTGAATGGAAACTGGTTAAAAACATTGAAATAATATTTATGAATTGCTTCAGGATTTATGTAGTATTCACAGACAGCTATACACACATTTTTTTTCCTGTTGCAAAACTACACCAAATAATTTATCAGTTTAGTGTATTATTCTTAAGTTTATGAAATATTTCACAATTCCACGTTAACTTTAGTTATTATACAGTCATTCAGAAGTCTTTTTAGCATTTAAATGACACAATTAAAAATTTTTTTTTTACTTTGTTACAATCTTTTTATATATTTTAACAGTATTCTTGCTTTTTTGTTGTGAAAATATTTTGACTTATTTATCTTGTTTATATATTCTAGAAAATGTTATTTAGCCCTTTAGCATTCAGATTACTCTGTCAAATGTACTACTTACTGATTCATATTGTTTTAAATTGATCATGCACGATCTTATTGCTTCAAGATTTTAATGATGTGACTATTTATTTTTAAAATGACATTGTAAAATAAGTGTGAAAGGCTGAATCTAGCCAGTTCAAACATAAAACCAAGTAGAATTTTTGAGCTTGATATAGCTCAAATGTTAAAGGGCTATAGATGAGAGCATATTCATTGTCTTAAAATGGTTCACTATAATGGTAGTTCAACTGCCTGGGGTAGTTCAACTGCCTGGGGTAGTTCAACTGCCTGGGATAGTTCAACTGCCTGGGATAGTTCAACTGCCTGGGATAGTTCAACTGCCTGGGGCAGTTCAGACAGTTGACAATATTGGATGGTAGGGCAGTAAACCAGCTATCCTGGAATCTCTGAGCTGTGGCAGTCATTGGTGAAGGAGACTGCAATTGGGGTGGCTGTTAATGAATGCAGTGAGGTGGTTGATGAAGGCTGTGTGAGGGAGGGACAGAGAGAGGGAGAAACAAGATGTACATTAACTTTAGCATTCAGATTACTCAGTCAAATGTAATACTTATTTATTCACATTGTTTTGAATTAATCATGTATTATTGTGTAGCCTAAGATTTTGATGATGTGATTTTTCATTTTTAGAATGACATTGTAGGGTAAGTATGAGAGGCTGGTTTTAGCTGGTTTGAATATAGAACAGGTAGAATATTCGGTTCGGATATGTCCAGTTCAAATGCTAAAGGATTATGAAGCCCAAGTGACCTGAACTAATGTTAGTTGTAATGACAAAGAGACTTTTGAATCACCCAGTAGAATAATTAATAAAATAATTTATATAAGTTTCATTGGAATGATTTTATTTGTTCAGTCATTCATATTAATGAGTAACTGTTAACTACATTCTTCATTCACTGTCATTTTTTGCATCATCAAACTCTGCATTTACATTCTCTACTACATTATCAGTAGCAATCATATCTTCTTTCTTTAAAGCAAGGATATCTGTTGGGTCTTCTAAGTAATCTTTCGGTGCTTTGTTCAACTGTTGAAAAATAAGATTGAAAAAATATTATTCCATAATAACTAATTTGCTGAGATTGTTGACTCCTCTCACTTACAATGTCTTCTTAAAGAACTGTCTTTATTCTCTGATCTTCTATCGAAATGAACAAAGTGGAGAAAATTACTACTTCTACTACTAAAAATATAATAATAATAACAATAATAATAATGATAATAATAATAATGATGACGATAATAATAATAATAATAATAATAATAATAATAATAATAATAATTGTTGTTGTTGTCATGTTTGTGATTTGTATGATACCAGTCACACAAATATTACAGAAAGTGACATCAGGATACACCTTGGAAAAAGTTAAATCATCTGTTCTATATGGATGCCTTTAAGATTTTTGGTAAGAGCGAACATGAAATAAATGGTCTGGTCTCAACAGAGCAGATATTCAGTAAAGATATTGGGATGAAATTTGAGATTAAAAAGTGTGGCATGCTTATCATAAAAATAAGCAAAGTAGCGACATTTGATGGTATTGAGGTGGATGGATATAAGTATCTGGGTATTTTGGAGTATGACAAAATCAAGGAGAATGAGATAATGAGATGAAGGAAAGTTTTAGGCAAGAATACCTCAGAAGACCCAAATCAGTTATAGAAAGTAAACTCAATGGAAAGAACAAGATCAGGGCAATGAATACATGGGCTGTCTCCATGATGTGATACAGCGCAGGTGTTGTTAGGTGGACAAAGATCGAGCTTGAGGGAATGGATAGAAAAACCAGGAAAGTGATAACAATGAACAAGGAACTGCATCTTAAAAGCGATACTGATAGACTGTATCTACCTAGATACAAGGGAGGAAGAGGTCTCATAGGATTCAAGGTCTGTGTTGTCAATGAGGAAAATAGTCTGGGATGGTATGTCAGACAGTAGATTGAACCTTTGTTTGTTGCTATTAGAAAGAGCAACATGATACTGAGTGAAAATGCAACATACCCAAAAGAATTTAAGAAACAAGATGGAGAACAAAGACTGAAGAACTGAAAAATGAAAATGATGAATAGGAAATACCTCAGAGAAATTGAAGGGAAAGACAGGACCAACACCTGGAGATGGCTAAGAAAAAGTGGTCTGAAAAGATGCACTGAGGCACTGATATGCAGTACCCAGGAACAAGCTTTGAGAACTAATTACACTAAGTTCCAAATGGATAAGAGTAGTGAATCACCCTTTTGTAGGATGTATGGCAGCAAAAACAAAATAATTTCACATGTGAGTGAGTTAGCAAACTGGTCCAAAAGGAATACAAAAGGAGGCATAATAACATGGCCAAGTTTGCTCACTGGAGACTGTGTGAGAAGTCTTGAAAGGACATTGAAATGATACAAGCACAAACCAGAAGGCATCACTGAGAAAAACGAGCAGAAGATCTTATGGGATTTTACAATTCAGTGTGATTCAGTGATTGATGCTTGGAGACCAGACATTGTTGTAGAGGATTAAGGGATGAAGGAAAGCAGGATCACAGATTCTGCCATACCTAACAATGTACGAGTGGGTGACAAAGAGCCACTAAAAGATGAAATTGTATGAATGTGGGCAATGAAGAGAATAAGTGTCATCCCAGTAGTTGCAGGGGCATTGGGAGCATTAACAACTAGGTTTGAGAAATTTGTTAGAGAAATTGGGATTGACATGAAGGTAGAACATGCTCAGAAAACTGCTTTATTGAGGACACTGAGAATCTTGAGATTGGTATTTGGGTGTTGAGTATTGTGGAAAGAGACCCTGTGAGACCACTGACCACTGGTTGTTGTCTGTTCTAAAAGAATTAACTGGAGAAAGTGATATTGAGAGCTCTGAGAAGTGAAATGGAAATAATAATAATAATAATAATAATAATAATAAGAAGAAGAAGAAGAAGAAGAAGAAGAAGAAGAAGAATGGTTTCAAATTTTGGCACAAGGCCAGCAATTTTGGGGGAGGTAGCTAGTCAATTAAATCAACCCCAGTGCTCAACTTATTTTATTGACCCTGAAAGGACAAAAAGCAAAGTTGACCTCAGCAGAATTTGAACATAAAGATAGATACATTTTCACTAAGCAATTTTTCCCAACATGTTAACAATTTTATCAGCTCACCACCTTAATAATAATAATAATAATAGTTTCAAATTTTGGCACATTCAAATTCTTCCAAGATCCTTTCAGAGTTGGCTAAATAAAGCCCCAATCAACTACTAAGAATGTTTAATTTAATACCCCACACCAAAACAAAAAAAAAAAAAAATCAGGCCATGTACCTAAATGAGAAATAATTATTGCTATTATTATTTTTTATTTACTCAGGAGAGCTTTTGTTAAGCTTATTCCATTCCATAATTACTCTACTAAACATTTGAAGGATGTCAGTAACTATCTCTGATGGACAAACAACCTTCCCTGCTTTCAAATCCTTAACTGCACTTGCCAACATATTGTTGTCAATTTGAATGGCTGATCTTTCTATTGAGTCTACTTTGGAAAGATTCTCTTTCTCCCATGCACTCTCCTCTTGCAACAACTTCTTGTAACAGTAATTCCCTGTCTTTCTTTTTGGCACCAGTAAGAACATGTGTGCCATTATCATTCCTTACACACTCCTTTCCAATGGCATTTCAATTTTCTCTTATATGCTGAATACCTTTATAGAACATTAGTAAACTTTTTACTTTTGGCTGCACCCTCCCTTGTTAAGTATATCAATATTTAATGTCTAGCTACTTTATATTATTGCTCTTCACTGCCTCTTTCCTTGCGTCGTTCCCGGTCTGTCTCTTAGTCTTTATGGCTCATGCTCACATCGCATTTATATTTTGAAATATCAGCGTAAATTAGCAAAGTTATTTAATTTGTTGTGAAGTATATTTGCCACTTAAATGTGGCTAACTGCTAAGGGTGGATGCTACTGTAGCTTGTAGCCCTAGGAGGACACCTCCTCCAGCTGGCTATTGACACACTTTCTGTGCCCTTGTTCAGAGATTTATTATTGCTTATTTAATTTGTTATTCTATATCAATTATGAAGCTGAGTCTTTAATGGAATGAACCCAAAACAAAAATATTATTTTCCTTTATAGAAATATAAAAAAATATATTAAATAGATTTAGTAATGTCCAAACTTGAATCAGCTGAAACCACATAAATTAATAAATGATAAGAGTAATTAATAGAATAGTAGAGGAGTATCTCCAACTCTTCATTTAGTCTCTCACCTGTTCACACATGCCTGTCTGGTTTATTCTTTGAGGCCTAAGTTATATTTAAATCAAAATATTTCCTAAGTCTTTATTGTGTGTGGAAGAGAGGGAGAATTAATGGTTGACAACACATTCTTGAATGTTAGGTCAACAAACATCAAATTCTGGTGATAAGAATATCTGGAATTTTAAAATATTAGTTTCAATATCTATTATAGTATTTCTACAGTAAGTGTAACATTATTGAAATGGTAATCTCTTGTGACTGATTTAGGCTTTGAGTTTTGAGAAAATAATTTAGAAATGCCAAAGGGATTCTTGTGGATTTGGATATTAAGTCCATTAACACCAATGATATGATTTTCTTTCAAAGATGACAACTGTACATAAAGCTCACAATTTCTCTTGATAAATTTTTTGAAAAGAGATCTCAATTCTATCACTATAAGAAAGCAATAAATTAATTCTTACATTAAAACATAGCCAGAAATCATTTAGGAATGGATATAGTTAATTTGATAGACCATATCCTTGTCAGTCTATGACTATTGACCCTGGAGGGGAAAAAGATAGAAATTGACACTAGTGCAATAGAAATTTAGAACATAGCGATACATAACTAATAACTGCATTTAAACAGTTTAAAGGCACTTAAACAGGTACATCACTGTTTCCATAACTCCAGAATTGATTATTCTATTTTGCAAGGATTCTATCATATTTCTTTGGATACACTAATATATAACTTACCGCATCAACTTCAAAATCTGCGTCTTCTTGAGGGAAAAGATTTATTAAGCTTTCTGATATCCCAAAACTGTAATGTAGTGGTGTGCGATGAACCTAAAAAAAGTAGATGCAACAAACAAGTGTCAATAATCTTAAAATAACCATCTTTGTTGACAGATCAGTTACTGCAGTACTTGATCTGAAATAACATCTCATGCATTTGCTATTATCTGCAGTCTCAGTACTATTCAGTATGTCCAGAACGAGAAGTTGTATGCAGTTACTTTGTTAATTGCTGTTGTTTGCTGTTTTTATAATGCAATTTATGACTGAATTTGAGCTAAATGGAGCCATCCAAATCAATAATTATGATAGTAATGATGTTGGAGGTGGTGAAGGCTTACTATCTTAACATTAGTTCTTTGTCTTTCCCTCCCATTCATATATGCACTTCCATTTTATTGCTTGAATTCCAAGTGATGTTTAGACCAGGGATATCTTCAAATCATTGTGTATGTGTGTGAGAAAGAGAAAGAGGAAAAGAGAGAGAGGGAGAGGTAGATATGGTGATAAGGAGCTCTAATTTGTGCAAACATCGTAATATAATTTAGGAATATTGTTCCAGCTATGGAGATTTGCTTTTATTTTCTATTTTCTCTCATTTACACAAACACTCACACACACACACACACACACACACAAGACTGTATATACGTTCTATTTTCAACATCACTTAAATAGAGTATGTGTATGTATACATATATACATACATACAGATACATACACACACACACACATGTATATACATGTGTGTATATGTCTATATATATATATATATATATATATATATATATATATATATATATATATATATATAAATATATATATTGTTGTATTTGGGGATGGTCATGTTGCCAGTTTAGCCAATAAAAACACATGCAATATATATTTGGTGTTAATTTGCTTCAGCTTTATTTTATTTTTTACATTAATCGTATTTCGGCCAGAGTTCTTTTGTCACACTTCTGTGACCTCATCAGTGGTCCTTATCTTTCTTCTTTCTTATTTGTGTGTATTTCCTTACTAATGATCAGCCATTTTGTATTTTGCATTCCTATTGTATGTGTCTTTATTTGCGCATGCGTATACCCCTATGTGTGTCTATGTTTAGTAAGTGCGTGTGTGGGGGGATGGGGGAGGTGCCTGTATTATCTGTATCCCCTGTTTATACACGTTTGTTTAATTTGTGAATATACTTTGCAATACACTTTGCTGTTGTGCTGTCACATACTTTTCAAAACTCTGAGGAGGGTATTTACATAAAATATCAAACAACAGGGAATGTTTTTAGTCTGACCAGACTGAAATTCACAACGAAGGTTTTTACTTCACTCATTAGGGAACTTTTATATGCTAACGATTGCGATCTTGTCAGTCATTCCGAAACAGGTCTGCAATCTCTTGTATCTGATTTTGATTTGGCTTGTGATGATTTTGCTATCTTCCCGGTTAATCTTCGTTTGATGTTGCTGCACCTCTCATGTGTCCATGGCTTACACTGGGTACATCTCATGGAATTTCTATCTACACCTTTTCTACAGATTGAGCAGAGCCACCTACCTGAAGGAGTGTGTGATGTGTTCGACTTCCTACTTACTAGAACTTTGGTCTTTGCAACATTGACTCTAAGGCCTTTTGATTCTAAACCTTGCTTCCAGACTTGAAGTTTCTTCTCTAGTTCTGGTAGTGATTCTGCTATGAGGGCCCGATCATCAGCATAGATGAATTTCCAGGGGCGACCTGTCTTGAATTCCTCTGTATAGGGCCTGTACAGCCCTTATTAACCATTCGTCAATCCCCAGTTTCCGCATCGCCCACACGCACACACATTCACAAACATACACATACACACAGCCACATACATATGTGTACGTAAGTAAGTATTTATGTGTTTATGTATGTATGTATGTGTGTGTGTGTGTGTATGTATGTTTGTGTGTGTATATATATATATATATATATATATATATATATATATATATATATATATATGATTTCTTCCTCAAGTAAGTACATTGGATCAATACATGCAGTTAAACTGTTGCTGCATTGGTTTAGAGATATGACTAGAATAGATGAATTGAGACTAGTGAAATTCTACAACAACCTCAATAGTCGATAGTAGCAGGGGCATAGCTCAAAAATAACATCTGAATCAATGTCATTTGACAAAAAATACAGTTTGGGAAATAGCAACATATAAGGACAAATGTTTTTCAGTCTCTGATAATAAAAGTTGGTGATGATGTTGCAAATGGTAATTTGGTGATTGTTATGCTGAATAATGATGATGTGGTGAACATATTGATTTTACTTATTTAATTAAAAGCAAGCAAAACACTATTTCATTTAGTAGTCTAGTGTTGTTGCTTAGTCTCAAATTGGCCCAAATTGAGCAGATCAATGATCAAAGACATTCTAGCCAGGGCCATCTCATGTATTTTCTCTTTTTTATGTTTTGTATGCATAATGTACCCTGGATTACATTAACTAATGTGTCCTTACATTTTTAATATGTTAAGGTGTGAGTTGAGGTATATTTTACTACTATTTCAAGTAGATGAAGCAATTATTTGCAGGCTCTCTCATTAGCTTGTACACATCTTGGCTGTGTGGTAAGTAGCTTGCTTACCAACCACATGGTTCCGGGTTCATTCCCACTGCGTGGCACCTTGGGCAAGTGTCTTTTATTATAGCCTCGAGCCGACCAAAGCCTTGTGAGTGGATTTGGTAGATGGAAACTGAAAGAAGCCTGTCGTATATATATGTATGTGTGTGTATATGTTTGTGTGTCTGTGTTTGTCCCTCCAACATCGCTTGACAACCGATGGTGGTGTGTTTACATCCCCGTAACTTAGCTGTTTGGCAAAAGAGACCGATAGAATAAGTACTAGGCTTCCAAAGAATAAGTCCTGGGGTTGATTTGCTCAACTAAAGGCAGTGCTCCAGCATGGCCACAGTCAAATGACTGAAACATGTAAAAGAGTAAAGAGTAAAGAGTATACATATTATATCTAGAACTACATTGTTCAATATATTCTTGTTTTTTTTTTAATGACTGTAAAGTGATGTGATTCAGGGGAAATTTGGCTGCTCTCTCTAGCAGGTGGGACAGTCACCTAGAGGTTGCTTTGTTAGCTCAGTTCTGTCTATTTCATTCATATAATGAGTATCAAACACCAAATTTTTGTCAAATCTTGGAAACTAAAACTTCTGACATTCATGCCTTAACCAACAGTGTTAACAAATAAAGTAAAGAAATTTTACTTTATTGCATTCTGTTTACCATGGGCTTGACCTTTTAGCTTACAATTCTTAAAATATTTTAATTTGGGAGTGAGAAAGCATAGCTATATAATATCAGATAACTGAAACCAGAAATACATTAAAAAAAATAACATCTAATAAAGAATTGCCAAAAATATTTCTTACATTGTCTTTTGCTTTGTGACTCTCGGGGTGAGTTTCTAGTATATGTTTTATCATTTCAGTTTCCTCATGTAAAACAGCTACATGTAATAAAGATTGGCCTCTAGTATTTTTACATGATATCAACTCAGGCATTGACTCAAGCAAAATAAAAAATCCTTCTTCATCACCTTCTTGGATAGCTTTGAAAATGCTTTCACATCTATCCTGAAAGTAAATTGTGAAACAAAAATTTCCATAGATATATTTTCTTGAGTTTCAATTTAACATTTATGGGTTTATTTTGGCCATAATTCACTTGGTTAGATGATTTTGCTAATTGAATAGATTTATTGTATTTTAGCTCCAAGTTAACCTTGATCAAGTGGACCTATGGTCAAAGGTATTCCAGTTTTGACCATCAAATTTTTTTCCTGATTTATTTAGTACTACATCACCCAATATGACTTTCTTTTAAGACAACAGGATGTTATGTCAGAAAGATTTGGCAGCTGTTTCTAGTAGGGTGAACATCCATATAAAATTTTCTCTTATTAATTAGTAGACATATATTTTATTTTTAAATGCACTTTTGCCTCTTATAGAGGCAAAAATGCATTTAAAAATAAAATATTATGCAACACACTTAGTTACAACTCCTCTGTAATCATTCTGCTTCTATAAGTTTACAAGTTGTAATATTATCATATATGTGGCCAAGATGATGGAAATGGCTGAAACAGCAGAACATTGATACCTCTGGGTTCTGAGTTAACTTTTACCTTTTATCCTTCCAAAATCAATAAGTTATGAAGTAATCATGAGCATTAGTCTTTATCTAGTTACAAGAAATTAATATTTGAAAAATCATTGAAAAAAGCACTGTACAAATCTCCTGACCAAATTCATTTCACATGTCAATAAGTTCATCCAATATATTGAAAATATAATGGTATCTTGGGATATCAAGTTAACTGAAAGGTTAGGGCAGTGATCTATATGATTTTACATTATTTACTGTTTTCCTACATTATGTATTCAAATCATATCAAAAGCAACTTTGTCTTTCATCCCTTGAATTGCCTTATAAACTAAATAGCAGTAACATCTGTCTTTACATTCATATAAGAAATCAATATTTTGGAATGTTTATAAGCCTGAGGAATATTTGGAATGTGTGAAATGTGTATCAGTTATAAGTTTGAGGGATATTTGTAAACTATACTTGAATATCTGCTATGGAGTTGATGAAATTTTGACTCTCTTCTGGAAGTTCACTTATTGATGGCAGAAGGTCAATCGCTTGTTGCATGTAAGGGTAGCCATCAAACAACAGCTGTTTCAAAGTGGATACATTTCCTTCCATCATCAAAGATGACACATATTTATCTGCAAAAGAAGATGAATTTTATGAGCTTAGTACTTGAATGATTCATAATAAGAGTTCATGATTGAAGCTACTTTCTAATTAAAGTTAATTTAATTAAAGTAATCAATAAGGTGGTGACTGGGCAGAGCCCTTACTGTCCCTTCTTCTTCTCCCTGATCCGCACTTATTTCCTTCACTCTCCCATCCCCAATATGATATCCACTGCATTCACCTCGATCCCTATCTCTAATCATCTGTCACACTCTTGTGAACTTAACAGTCCACCCACCCTTTCTATTCCTCTATCTCTATTCTCTCTTTCATATTCACTGTGTACCTTGAAGGTATGCCCTCATCATCTCTCACATGCTTTCTAGCTGGGGAAGCTATGTATTCTCCTCTTTAAGACACCTGTTCATGTCCCTCTATGATAATTTAACCTCCATTATTATAACCCACTCAGTACTTGGTAACCTCACTAATGTTGGTGCCACATAAAAGTACCCAGTAAACTCTGTAAAATTGTTGTCTTTAGGAAGGCTATTCAGCTGTAGAAATCACACCAAAGCTTGACAGTTGAGCTCAGTGCAGTCCTCTGGTTTCTGCCAAAGCATCCAACTCATGTTAGCATGGAAAAAGGAATGTTAAATAATGAGTCTTCCTCCTCCAGCAAGATCCGAACATGGAACATAAAAGGGTGTAGCTGAATATAATAAGTTATTTTGTCCAATATCTTACTGATTTTGTCATCCATTGTCTTCATAAATAACCGGAAAACAAATAATATAGATGATCATGATGACAACATTGTGATTGCTGCTACCAATGATAAGGAATGACTCTTACATTGGTGTTAGATCAAAAATTTACAGAAGTAAGGTAGGATACAGTTAATCAAATAGGCCTCATTAAAGGACCGGTATTATTAGAAAGATGAAAGAAAATTCAAAACCAACAAGATCTAATCTTAGAACAAAGATAGAATCAATCAAAGAAAGGCATGTAGTCAGATATCCTATCATTTGTGTTACTCCAAATAAATATATAAAATACTGATCAAACATATGAACCAATTTCGATAATATTTTCCTCGATATTTTCTTCCATTGCCATATCTCTTGGTGTTCTGTAATTCAAGTCTTTATCAGCCAATAGTTCTACCATATCATACAGTTCAGAGAAGTCAGCACCTACGATTATAGATGAAACATAATAGTAACATGCTTTTATTGATGAAATAATGTTCTTCAATGGCTATAAATTATTTACATGTATTTGGATAAGACATCCTGAAGCTGTGTATTTATGTAGCAAAATGAATATATTCTTGTAAAATAAAATACGTTATTGTGATTAATGTGGTGAGCTGGTAGAATCATTAGCACACCAGACAAAATGCTTAGTAGCATTTCATCCATCTTATATTCTCAGTTCAGATTCTACATAGGTCAACTTTACCTTTCATCCTTTGGGGACCAGTAAAATAAGTATCAATTGAGCACTTGGGTTGATGTAATCAGTTAGGTCGCTCCCCTAAAATTACTGGCCTTGTGCCAAAAATCTGAAACCATTATTATTATTGTTATTATTATCTAAGATGGTGAACAGGCAAATTTAATTGTATTAGACAAAATGGTTAGTAGCATTTCATCCACCTTTACACTCTGAGTTCAAATTCTGCTGAAGTCAACCTTTCATCCCTTTCAGGTGTTGATAAAGTAAGTACCAGTTGAGCACTGGGGATGATGTAGTCGACTAACCCCATCCCCCAAAATTTCAGGCTATTTGTCTCTAGCAGAAAATTATTATTATTATTATTTTCTGATTTAAGCACAAAGCTAACAATTTTGAAGGGATGGATTTAGTCAATAGTATTGACTATACTGTATTTTAACATCTGGTACTTTATTTTATTAACCCTGAAGGGATAAAAAGCAAACTTGACCTCAATGCAATTTGAACATGGAATGTAAAGAGCCAGAAGAAATGTTGGAATATATGCTCAAATGGTTCAGTCAATCTACTACCAATAGTAAACAAACATAATTAAGTCATATACTATTCCACTGGGCTATATGTGCCACTTCAGTGGGAAAACAGATAAGAAATGCGATAAACATGTACCAAACATGATACATGAACACTTGACCTCAGTCACTTGGAACATGTCTTTTCACACTGAAAGGAGATCAAGGCAAACCATCCAGACGTCATTATAAACATCTGAAATAAAAGACCTGTACTCTTAGAGGTACCTTGATCTAGAAAGACGGTGGAGAAACTGTTAACGCACAGGATCTCAAAACTGAAATAAACTGCTTCTGGAGTATAGAAATGAAAACAGTACCAATAGTAACTGGAGCACTTGGTATGACAAAAAGAAATCAACAAAAACATATAACCCATACAAAAGGTAACCTTGCTAACCTCAGCCAACATCTTACACAAAATACTTTGAATTCAATATTAAACACAATCAGTACATATTCTATATGCAAAACATGCTCTAAATTATCACCATTCAATAAAATTATACAATTCACACACACAACAAATACACTATGAAATCCCAAATCACTCTGGTTAACACCTGATAAAATGACATAGCACATACTATTATAAATTGATACTATATACAATCATAGCAATAATTCACACAACACAAATTCTATACAGTTGCAACCATTTAATATAACACAATCCATACAGCAACAAGAAGTGGTGCTTTTCAAAGCTCTAAGTTTGAAATAAGGTAAAATTTAATTTTAGAGAAAACTTGTGGGAAGATGGAAAAACCAAAAACTTATATAATACCTGCATGGCCTGCCATATGATGTAGAATTGTTTGTCCACTGATGTCTTTCTTTCCTTGTAAAATCTTCCTAGCTTTTTGTCGTTCAATCTCTTCTAATTTTTTCCTTAATTCTTCTTCTTCCTTCTCCTTTTGTAACTGAATTTGCCTTAACCTTTCTTCTTCCCTGTTGTAAATATATGAGTTTGTTTATGTATTTGTACGAACAAAATGTATATGTATGAAAATGTGTATGTTGATAGAAGTTGGTTACATGGATAAAATAGCACTCTATCTGCTCATGGATCAGGAGTTCAGATCCAGGGCAGACTTTCATTACATTTCTGGATAAAATATTTTTTTTTTCTGCATTGCCTCACTTCAGAATCCATTCATACTCACATTTGATTGTAAACACTATTTATTTCACTAGGATATATATATATATATATATATATATATATATTTATGTGTGCATGTCTGTGTTTGTTCCTCCCACCATCGCTTAGAAACTGATGTTGGTGTGTTTACATCCACGTAACTTAGCAGTTCAACAGAAGATATCGATAGAATAAGCACCAAGCTTACAAAAAATAAGTCCAGGGGTAGATTTCTTCAATTAAAAGGCGGTTCTCCAGCATGACCACACTTAAATGACTGAAACAAGTAACGGAGTAAAAGAGTAATATATATATATATATATATATATATATATATATATATATATATTAGAAAAAATAATAAGCAGGTACTCAGATGTCTGGATGGTTGTATATTTACAAATTTTTATTCATATGTCACATGTTTTATAAATTAGCGCTTTCACCTAGACAGCAATACTCTCAGTTCACGTAGGTAAAGAGAAAAAAATAACGAATCCACCTGGCTTTGATCAACTCCATATGCGTTTCTGGATTAAAGAGATGTAAAAGTGTATTTTTACTCACTTATTTCCGTTTTCAGTGTAGTATTTCAATTGCTAATAATTAAATTCGACCAAGCATTGGTTGAATACATATTTAATTATTAGTACTCTAAAATTTACAATTGAAATACTACACTGAAGACAGAAATAAGTGAGTAAAAATAAACTTTTACATCTCTTTAATCCAGAAACACATATGTAGTTGATCAAAGCCAGGTGGATTCATTATTTTTTTCTCTTTACCTAAGTGAATTGAGAGTATTGCTGTCTGGGAGATATCTTATGGTAGAGGAATAGTATTTAACTGCTATTTCTAAATTTCGGCATGTGGTGAAGCAATTTGTTGAACCCTAATTATAATTATGCTTATAATTATAGAATTTTTATATATATATATATATATATATATATATATATATATATATATATATATATATATATATATCGCCATGATAGATCGCTGACCACAACATTGAAATTTTTTTTCTCCGTGTTTTTCTCCTTATTCTTTCTGTTGAAGAGCGTAGCTCGAAACGTTAAAGACTTTCTCTATTCCCGAACATTAAACTAATACATCCTTTTGTTGTTTACACCACCTGTCCTTGTCTGTTGGTGTTTTTTTCGTAAATTCTCCCATATATATATATATATATATATATATATATATATAAAACAAATATATATATATATATATATACACACACACACATATATATGCATAGAAAGAGAGAAAGGGATGGTGTAGAGAGGAGTGTATGTATTTGGTATATAATCATTATCATCATTTAACGTCTGTGATCCATGCTATTTATGAATTTGATCGTACCACAAGAGCCAGCCAGGCCGAAGCCTGCACTGGACTTCTGTAACTGTTTTGGCAGGATTTTTACAGCTGGAACCCTTTCCTAACACCAACCACTCAGCTCAGATATATATATATATATATATATATATATATATATATATATACATACACACATACACTTGCGTTCCCATGCATATATTTACACACACACACAATGTATGCTTGGAATATATATAAGTATCCTTTAGTACCTTTTTCGAGCAAGTTGCCTTGCTTCTTCTTCACATGCAAGTCTCCTAGCCAGCTCTTCAAGGGCAACTTTTAGTTCCTCTTGCCATTCTTTTTCCTATATGAATGAAATATAGACAGCATACATTTTAGGGACCTGTATCATTTTTGTGACAGAAATGAATTTTTCTAGTTACAATAGTGAAATAAGAATTTATTGTAAAGAAAACCATAATTTTCAAGCAAAACCCAACAAGTACTATCTACTAATATACATCTGGAAAGTAAGTAGACACATCATAATATGTGCGTGTATGTGTATATATAAATATATATATATACTTTATTATTAGAGTTGCAAAAACATCATAATAATATCCCCCAAAATTGCTACTTAGAGTTTCACATTCCTGTGCATCGAGCAGTTGTGGATCACAACTGCCCGATGAACAAGAATGTGAAACTCTGAGTAGCAGATTTTTGGGATATTGCTGTGATGTTTTTCAAGCTTTCATAATAAAACATATTACTCTGCCACCAGTATTTGAGTACTATTTTTTCCCACCTTGTTTCACATTTATGTGCTTACTCTGGTATATATATATATATATGTGTGTGTGTGTGTGTGTGTGTGTGTGTGTATACACACAGCATAAACATAGACATATTTCCAAACATATGAACTCATAGGCACACACACACATGAACACACACACACACACACACACACACACACATACATATACATTTAAATTTTCATAGAACCTTTTACCATCTCTCTGGTACCTTAAGAAAAAGAAGAGAAAAATGGAAAAAATGGTAAAAAAAAGAGATAACTGCACCCATCCTAGAACTGACTTCTTGGAGAGGTCACCATCCTTGAACTTATTTCAATAGAATAGTAAATGACTAAATAAATAAATGAATCATCATTATCATCATCATCGTTTAACGCCTGCTTTCCATGCTAGCATGGGTTGGACGATTTGACTGAGGACTGGTGAAACCAGATGGCAACACCAGGCTCCAATCTAATTTGGCAGAGTTTCTACAGCTGGATGCCCTTCCTAACGCCAACCACTCAGAGAGTGTAGTGGGTGCTTTTACGTGTCACCCGCACGAGGGCCAGTCAGGCGGTACTGGCAACGGCCACGCTCAAAATGGTGTCTTTTATGTGCCACCCGTACAAGAGCCAGTCCAGAGGCACTGGCAACAATGGAAGTAAAAATTGAAGGGGGGGGGTCCCTCCCCCACTCTCTACCTATCTATCTATTTATCTATCTATCTATCTATCTATCTATCTATCTATCTATATATATATATATATATATATATATAAGGTTGAGGAGGGTATTGGATTTAACCAAACCCAAGAGTATACAGGTAATACCGAGTAAGTGCTGTATACCGACTAGTTTGTCCCAGTCATTGTATGAACAGGATTGGGGATTATAAGTCGTATATTAGTGTGTGTATATGTAAATATATAAAAATAAAAAGATAAAGAGAGCAATGGTAAGGTTGGAGAAGTATTTTATGGATAAAGTCTTACAGTTGTTTCTGAGAAGATCCAGTACTTCCCTTCATCGGAGACAGAAAAAATAAAGTAATTTATTATTATATCCATAGGCGGATATTTTTAGTATGAAGTGGTAAAGAGTGTGATGCGCTGAAAAAAGAGAGAACAGTACTTGAAGTGTAGTTTCATTCCAGTAGTAAAAATCCGTGTAGAAATCCGTGTAAAGTAATCCATATGGAGATAATCCGGAAATAGACGTTGGAACGAAGGCTGATATAGCATAGATAGCAGAGGTGAATATATGCCATACTGCGATGGATTTTAGCTTGTTTACTTGAAGAATGGCCAGGTCAAGTGAAGGATGAGTGGTAATTTGGTCAAGTCATGAAGACAGAATGTGAAAGGGGATGGAGGAGAGATAGAGGTGAAGGATGGTAGCGGTATACTTTAATGGTCAGTTGATCTTACAGGATAAAGGGGATTAGCATATAGAGAGAAGGAGGGATGGGGGGAGATAAGGTTAAAAGGTCTAGTGGGTAGGAAGGAATGCGCGTATGTAGTATATAGGTGGTGGGGGTATGAGTGATAAACCAAGGATAGAGATAAAGGGAGAGATGGGTGGGAAGGTAGTTAGTAGTATCATATTCAGGAATGCAGCCAAACCTATTTATAGATGGTGGAAAGGGATTGAGAGAAACGATGTAGTCTGAATGTGTGGGTGGTGTTGCAGTAAATTAGAGAGTAGAAGAAATAAATTTGGGGGTATATATATGTGGTGATATGATCGAAAGAAAATAATCCTATTCAAAAGATAGTAAAAGATGGATGTTTTTGCCAGGTTGAATAGGTTGCCTGTTGGGGTTGTGTAATTATGTTGCGTGATCGTTTGTGCAATTTTGCTTGTGATAGAACTTAAATGTGTGGTAAGAGCGGTGATTGCAGTTGCTAAACGCTTCGTTATATCGATTAAGTAGAGTGGGAGAATTGCATTTTAAAATATGGAATGCCTCCGTTAGGCAAAGCTTGCAGTTGGAGCACTGGCCCTGGTATGGAGTTCCAGAATCTAAGATGGACCATTTTAAGGTGTATTGGGTATTTTTGCTTTTGAGGTGATGAATATGATTGGCTAATGTTGTAGATTTATTGTGTTTGTCGTATCTAAAAGAGTGCATATGTGCTGCGTAGCGATGTTTAAAATTTTTAGTTGCACCAATGTATGTAGCAGTAGAGTTATGTAATAGATTTCTCACAGTGCATTTATATATTACATTGTATCTTACGCAATGTGTTTGAAGCGGACAGATAGTCCCGGAGCGACAGTTACAAGTGTAGGAGGCTAGAGGGTTGCGTATGCTGGTGGGTGAGTTATTATTATTGGAGGATATGTTATTGGGGGATGTGTAGGAATCTAGATCAATGGAATTATTTTTATGGCTATTTGTCTTATTAATGTTATTATTGGTATTGTTATTATCTAGAATATTAATGGGTTGGGATCCATTGTGGTTTTGTTCCAGTGTACGAGCGTTAGTGTTAGAAGAATGTATATTAATGTCCGTGTTGGGTGTATGTGTGGGTCGGGTTCTGGCGCTAGCGTAGTTTTGGTAATAGAGCGAGAGTTTATGTTTGTTAGAAGCTGCTATAATAGATTCAAAGTTAGGAGTGGTAGAATATGATAATTTTAAAGTGGATCTGTTGAATATAGAGTGGTACTTGTGTTGTCGTGGGAAGTTAGAATCTAGTATTTTAAAGAAAGATTTGGCTAGGTTCCTAGTGTTAAGAGAGAATGGGGGAGTGTACCACAGGATGGAGTGGCCACCGCTTTTTGGGGGGGTTCTGTGCATGTTGTAATTAAGGTGTTTAGGTGGAGGGCAGTTGTCCATACTTTTGGTAGGGCTAGCTGATTTAAACATCCTAGATTTAGCCCTAGTGTTATAGGTGTGATTGTGGGGTCTGTTTGAATATGTGGGTGGGTGGTTAGTTGTGGTTTTGATTGATGTTATGTCTTTGGGGTGCGATTTGTGATATAAATTGTTTAAGTCTGGTGTTATGGATGTATTTTATTTGTTGGGAGAAACCACTAGCCGCTAGTGCTTGATTGTAGTATGGAGCGTGATTGTTAAAGATTTCTTCGGAAGAGGATAGATCAGATATGCAGGTAGAGATACCTATGATTATGTTATTGAAAGTAGATCTGTGATGATTAGATTGAATATTGAGGTATTTTAGGTACTGGTTGGGTTTATGATAGGGGGAGTGCTGCGAGTTAGATAGGTTCAGAGAAACGTCCAAGTAGTTAGCCGTTTTGTATGCATTTTCAAATGTTATTGACAGATTCATACCTGAGAAAAATTTGTGTAGATCCTTTTTTGTCCTCTCAATGGAAGATTTGTTAGTAGTCTTGGTAATAAGTAAAGCGTCGTCCCTATATAGACCACCTAGACTACATCGTTTCTCTCAATCCCTTTCCACCATCTATAAATAGGTTTGGCTGCATTCCTGAATATGATACTACTAACTACCTTCCCACCCATCTCTCCCTTTATCTCTATCCTTGGTTTATCACTCATACCCCCACCACCTATATACTACATACGCGCATTCCTTCCTACCCACTAGACCTTTTAACCTTATCTCCCCCCATCCCTCCTTCTCTCTATATGCTCATCCCCTCTATCCTGTAAGATCAACTGACCATTAAAGTATACCGCTACCATCCTTCACCTCTATCTCTCCTCCATCCCCTTTCACATTCTGTCTTCATGACTTGACCAAATTACCACTCATCCTTCACTTGACCTGGCCATTCTTCAAGTAAACAAGCTAAAATCCATCGCAGTATGGCATATATTCACCTCTGCTATCTATGCTATATCAGCCTTCGTTCCAACATCTATTTCTGGATTATCTCCATATGGATTACTTTACACGGATTTCTACACAAATTTTTACTACTGGAATGAAACTACCCTTCAAGTACTGTTCTCTCTTTTTTCAGCGCATCACACTCTTTACCACTTCATACTAAAAATATCCGCCTATGGATATAATAATAGATTACTTTATTTTTTCTGTCTCCGATGAAGAGAAGTACTGGATCTTCCCAGAAACAGCTGTAAGACTCTATCCATAAAATACTTCTCCAACCTTACCATTGCTCTCTTTATCTTTTTATTTTTATATATTTATATATATATATATATATATATATATATATATATATATATATACATATTTGTTTTGCAAGATTTTTGATGTCTTTTGATGCATAACAAGACATACAATAGGAATACAAAATACAAAATGGCTGATAGTTAGCAAGGTGAGACACACATAAGAAAGAAGGAAACAAAGGACCACTGATGAGGTCACAGAAGTGTGACGAATGAACTCTGGCCGAAATAAGATTAAGATTAATGTAATATAAAGCTGAAGCAAATTAACACCAAATATACAGTGCGTGTGTTTTTATTGGCTAAACTGGCAATATGACCATCCCCAAGTACAACAATATATATATATATATCTATTGTCCTGGAACCTCACTCCAAAAAATTTTTAAAATGTTCTATTCTAAATAAAACAGAAAAAAAAAACATCTTTTATAGACATAAACAACCTGTTTGTACATTCACAAAAAAATTTTATCTGACAAGTTCAAAAAACGAATGTAAGCACTAGTGGTAATGACTAAATAAACAAATTCTTTTTCCAAAATTCTGGGGACCTCCTCTTTTCCCAATATCCAATGTCTGTACACCACTTCTAACACTCTATGCATATATATAAAATATATATATACATACATACATACATATATATATATATATATATATACACACACACACACACACACACATATATATATATATATATATATATATATAAGAGTGTATAAAATATTTTTATACACAAAGAGGAGATCATTGACAGGACTCCTTACATACTAAAAAGGCCAGTTAAAATCCACGATACGAAAGAGAGAATTCATGAGGCACACCATTATAACACTAGAATGAACAAAAAAATGTTGTTTTTTTTGTTCTAGTGTTATAACGACGTGCCTCATGAATTCTCTTTCTCGTGGTTTGGGTATTAACTGGCCTTTCTAGCATATAAGGAGTCTTGTCAATGGTCTCCTCTTTGTGTATAAAAATATTTTATACACTCTTATATTTTAAAAAATATAGTATGTCTTAGGACTTTTAGTTATGCATGCTAACCACTGGTAGTAATAAATTATTTTAATTTATGACCCTCATATTTATGATTACATATTTATTATATCATACCTTGATACTGTGGACTAAGATCCCCCATTGACAGGCCACTGGCATTTATAGATTGTTAAACACTTTTGGTATGTGTGTGTACACCCAGAACCATGCAAACAATCAAAACTCACAAGTGATAGTATACAACCCTTCCCAAGTTCCTTCAGCTATGCATAACAAGAATCTGGCTTCCATTAAGATCTTTGGAGATGTTGCAAGTGATGGGAAATTGATGCCTCCTCATTTTGTTGAAGCGGTTCTTAAAATCAACATAGCAGAGTATCTCAAAATCTTAGAAGTTTTATTGCTTTAAATTAGGAAGCATTATTATGCAAGTCGAATCATGTTTGTACAGTACTCTGCACCCACTCATTCTTCAAAAACAATGCAAGAATTTTTGAAGAAGGAATTACCCATAATGATATCTTGGCTCTAGCTCATCAGATTTGAATCCATGTGATTTTTGGCTATGGGGCACAGTTGAAGCAATATCCAATGCAATTTCTCACAACTGTGTATTTTCACTGAAGGCTTTGATCAAGCAAGCATTCAGTAAAATGAAAAGGAAGAAATACTTAAGACATGCACATCATTTTGTAAAAGAATTGAACTGGTAAAGAGATCAAATGGCGATCACATTGAACTAAGTGCTAAACACTCCACAATAATTTGGCATAAACATAAAATTTGCAATGTTTGATATTTCCTAGTTAAACCAATTATAATAAAAATATTTAAATGGTCTCAACTTACCTGTTAAAGCCTCTGTGTGTGTGTATGTATATGTATATGTATGTATATATATATATATATATATATATATATATATATATATATATATATATATATATATATATATAATATACACATAGGCGCGGGAGTGGCTGTGTGGTAAGTAGCTTGCTTACCAACCACATGGTTCCGGTTTCAGTCCCACTGCATGCCACCTTCTACTATAGCCTCGGGCTGACCAAAGCCTTGTGAGTAGATTTGGTAGACGGAAACTGAAAGAAGCCCGTCGTATATATGTATATGTATATATGAGTGTCTGTGTTTATCCCCCCAACATCGCTTGACAACCGATGTTGGTGTGTTTATGTCCCCATAACTTAGCAGTTCAGCAAAAGAGACTGATAGAATAAGTACTAGGTTAACAAAGAATAAGTCTTGGGGTCAATTTACTTGACTAAAGGTGGTGCTCCAGCATGGCTGCAGTCAAATCACTGAAACAAGTAAAAGAGTATACACAAATATGCACACACACGTACAGAGTCCCATTGATCAACACTTTCTAAATAGAATATGGTTGAAATCATGTATATGAGTAGCAAAGTTGTGGACTGTGCTGTGCTTATATGTATATATATGTACGTATGTACTTGTGTGTGTGCGTGCATATTTGTGTGTGTGTATATTATATATATATATATATATGAGTGGTTGGCGTTAGGAAGGGCATCCAGCTGTAGAAACTCTGCCAAATTTAGATTGGAGCCTGGTGTTGCCATCCGGTTTCACCAGTCCTCAGTCAAGTCGTCCAACCCATGCTAGCATGGAAAGTGGACGTTAAACAATGATGATGATGATGATGATATATATATATATATATATATATATATATATATATATATATATAATTCTTAAAATTATCTCAGTTTTTCTCAGGCTTACCTTTTGAAGTTCTGATTGGTTTTCCTTGTACTTGTAGAGCCATCTGGCTAAGTATTCAATAGGGTCTAAAGGTTGTTTCAGTATAATTTCCGTTAATGCTTTCGTCAATGGAACACCAAGATTATCAACGATGTATTGGCTGTCTATACATCCTTCTGGAAGGACTATGTCTTCCTTTGTGCTTAGCATCATGTAATGGTATCTGTGGCTAAAAAGATAATACTCACTTAGATAATTTGCTTATCTTTTTCTCTCTCACACACAACCTCTATTTTATAGATTAATAATGGTAAGTACGATCTAACACACAACCAAAACCTTCTTATATTTTAAAGTGTTTGGCTCACTCATTATTCACTGCCAGATATAAGGAAGTCTGTATGATTGATGAAAATGATGATAATTCTTGTTTACTTGTATCAGAATTGCTTTATTTATAAATCTTTATGTTTCAATATTTTCTGAGCGTGCCGGTGTCACGTGAAAACACATTCGAGTGAGGTCGTTGCCAGTGCCGCTGGACTGGCTCCTGTGCAGGTGGCACGTAAAAAACACCATTTGAGCATGGCCGTTGCCAGTACCACCTGACTGGCCCTCGTGCTGGTAGCACGTAAAAGCACCCACTACACACTCTTGGAGTGGTTGGTGTTAGGAAGGGCATCCAGCTGTAAAAACTCTGCCAGATCAGATTGGAGCCTGGTGCAGCCATCTGGTTCATTAGTCCTCAGTCAAATTGTCTAACCCATGCTAGCATGGAAAGCGGACATTAAACGATGATAATGATGATGAGGCAGTGAGCTGGCTGAGTTGTTAGCATGCCATGTAAAATGCTTAGTATCATTTCGTCCATCTCTATGTTCTGAGTTCAAAATCCACGAAAGTCAACTTTGCCTTTCATCCTTTTGGAGTCAAAAAGTAAGTACCATTTGAGCACTGGAGTCAATGAAATCAACTTACACCCTACCCCTAACTTGCTGGCCTTGTGCCAAAATTTGAAATGAATATTTCTGAGCATGATTTCAATATGGTCAACAGTGTCAGTAAAATAGGTACCAGTTATTCTTTCTCTCACAGAAACAATTTTTTTTATTCTAGTTTTGCGTTGCAATTTTTCTTTCTCCATTTTTTTTCTCCCATTCTTCTCTCATTTGTCTTCCAACAGAATCTGACACCTATACCCTAACACACATTTTGACCACAACCTCTACATTTCTCTGGCCTTCCCTTTCAGTTCCTACTCATATCCACTGCCACCTCCTTTCTTCCTTGCATACAATACAATTACACAAACACACCATCCACCCACACCTTCACTATCCAATGCTTTTACACTTTCACACTTGTATATATCTACTCATACATCCCCTCTAAAAAAAACAATATATACACACACCTCATTACATTTTATGCCTATCTCAATACCTGGATATACTCTTCTACGCACACACCTGCTTCTCCCTTCTCTCTTCTTCTCTTTGTAGAACCACATTCCCACCTGGCCCTTAACCCCTTTATCCAATTTTTTTTTCCTTTAATCACTTTTCTCTTTAACACTTCTTGTATAGTGTTCTATCTTTCCCTATTAAGCCTTCACCACTATCCACACTGCCCTTGCCAGGGTACATTCCGTGGACCATGCCTCTGCTCTTTCTCCCTGCACCCACCCCACCGTTGTCAAACTCCCATTTCCACTTACCTACCACCCCTATAACACACTATTCTCCAAGCCTTTCGGTAACTCCAGTCCAACCCCTCCACCTCGAACATCTTCCCCAACCTACCCCTTCCCTCCTTCAAACGAGCCCACAACCTACATTACCGATGGTACCACCTATTCGCCGAAAAACACAATTCCTACTGTAAAGTTTGGAGGTGGCAACATCATGGTGTTGGGGTGTTTCTCTGCAAATGGCACTGGCAATTTACATGTGATAGATGGTAGAATGAATGCAGAGATGTACCAAAATATTTTGAACAATAATTTATGGGACTCTGTAGAAAAGCTCCAGTTTTGTGAAGGGTGGGTTTTACAACTGGATAACGACCCTAAGCACGCGGCGAAGTCTACCAAAATTGGATTGTCAATCACAATATAAAATTATTAGAATGGCCAAACCAGTCACCTGACTTGAACCCCATTGAAAATTTGTGGCGTTATTTGAAAATTAAAATTCATTCAAGAACCCCAATGTGCATTCAAGATTTGAAGAAAATTTGTCAAGAAGAATGGGAAAAAATTCCTGAAGAAACATGCGAGTCATTGATTAAGAACTACAAGAGATTGGTTGAAGTGGAACTGAATAATGGTTATGCTACGAAGTATTAAATAAGAATTATCAGTTATTTATGTTCTGTACGAATACTTTTTTCACCCCTAAATATTTATAATTGTATATAAATTCATTAGTTACTATAATTTATTAGTTTCTTTTGCATATTCTTAGTGTATGTATGTGTATGCAAATATAGTATTGGTATATCCCATTTATGTTCATTAGAAATTAAATAAATAAAGAATTTTGACATGTACGAATATTTATATCCCCCACCACCACCACTGTATATATATATATATATATATATATATATATATATATATATATATATATATATATATATATATATATATATCATCTATTTCTCAATGTTCGCAAACAGCAGCAGTAATTTTCTTCAACTGAATACACGTCATTGATTGGTTAAAATTACTCAAATACGATAACTTTGTCAGAAACGTTAAGAGTAAACTCTGTTCTACATGACGCATTCTACCAGTATCCGAAGTTTTAAAGTGTTTAGTTAAAAAAAATTCATTGAAAAATCTGTCTGTCATTCAATAGATCCTTGATGTGAATGAATCTATTTTCAAAGGTAATTCTGGAGAATCGAAGAGGCAGATTTACCTTATCTTACTCATTTTGTCCCAGCTAAATTTGTCTTTTATATACTCCAAGAGAACGATAATAATTTTCTAAAATAATGTTCTGAATATGTTATAATTTTTTCAATGCATTTAGGGAAGGTCATTTGCTTAGCTAATATAGTTTTTGTAAGGCAGTGAACATTTGTAAAAAATATATTTTTCTCAAAGTCAAAAATGCAGTAAAAACTCCTCATTGTGCCTCATCCCCCAGTTCTAAAACGAAGAATGTTACAGTATAATATAGTGGCTGCTATTTCTAGCTGATCGAACGAGTTATCGTTAGACTGAGAAAGTAATGCAAAAGCTTATGGATGAATCGTTGTTTCATCAGAGTACGCTCTAACACCTTACCGAAGCATAATCTCAGCTGTGGTTATCACAATGTGCGTAAAGTGATTTTTTTAACAAACATTTGAGTTAAAATAACAATGAGATAAGTCACACGTGGTCGCTTGATGTAATAGACATAACATGCAAGTCTTCCTCAAATGACATCCCATTGTTCCAGAAATAGAAAAGGAGCTGACACATGTAATGCAGTCCCACACACAATGTATGTATGTGTGGAGAGAGAGAGAGTGAGTGTGTGTGTGTGTGTGTGTGTGTGTGTAGACGATAAAACTTTCGAAGGTCTCCAGGTTTAAGGCTGACTTAGAGATAAACAACAATACAAACAGACTTTCTATTTTGCTATCGTTTATATTCATCATGTAGACTAATTTTCTTTTGCCCCTTACATGTGTGTCGTGTTTTGAAATTCTTAAACGAAAATACACATTTAACAATAAACTTACGCAATGTAGTGCTAAATTTTCTCTTGTGAAAAGCGTGAGTTTTGTAATATGTTGTTATGAAGTTCTCCGTACAAGTTGATGAATTGCAGTTGCTAAGCAACCTCATAAGGGAGATAACTTCCGTAAACTATTTGGAATGATTGGGTTTTTGTTAAACCCCAGGTTAACCAATAATCAAATGTATTCCAATAAGATCACATTAACTAATTTATCTTACCCTTTTAGAAGTAGATGTAGCTTAATTTGAGGCAGATGTGCCTGTTTTTTGTAGCAGGTCGGTCGATTACATACATAAATTCTCAAGCTGGTGCGTAAATTTGGAAAGGGTCTCAGTTAGCTACAAATGGCAACTTAATATCCGAAAATTGAAAGGCAAATTTGACCTTTGTGATATTCTGAGTACTTTTGAAATCTAGTAAGACCAAAGCATATCCATAGCAATCACTTTGTTTGCTAACAAAGGTTTCCCCACTAAGCATGGAAGTACAATTTTCTGTAGAATTAATCCATAATTTTTTGCAATTATTCCCCTCGTTAACAATCGATACTAAGCTTGTTTTTCATCTCCAACTTAAAAGTTAATTTCAAGTCATTAAAACTTGTTGGAATATATCATTCAAAACATCACTTCCACCTGAACTATCCAAATTCAGGTCTCCATGTATTATTTCTCTTTGTTCACAGACTGTATTAAGGAATGTGCACACCAGGTAGTTGCCCAGAAAATGCATGGGTCTATGTTATTTTCTCTTGGTTGTGGTTGTGTATGTAGGCCCACTTCCTAGTGCGTTGGGTGGCCTATAATGCTGTTATGGCTTAAAGTGTCAACCCAATTTCCAGGAAATTTAACACTTGCAAAATTAAGCAAGGCCTTGAATATTGATGAAATTGATTAAAATGAGAGTTGAATTTATATTTCAACTGTAAATTTCCTAAAGCTCTCTGAGTCAGTTTACCCTGGTCTGGAACTAACGATCCCAGCAGCCACTTCCTCTGTTATTGTCATTCATTTCCATGTTTAAAATGCGAGGATGTTGCCCATTAAGTAGGACGAAGCATGAACAGAAAAAAAATCAAGCAGGTAGAATTATTTATGTCAGCCCTGACTCCGAATAGTTTGGGTCAGGCTAACTGAAGTGAGTTAAACAGCAACCAAACTTTTATGTTTCTCACAAGAACCTAAATGAAGGACTAGCCCTAAGAATGCACACTAACGTAGTGATTGATGAATAATCTATAAATATACAAAATCTTTGATGGGTTTCAATTTCATTGATGTTTTGAAGAATTCTTTAAGCTTCGAGGTCTTAGAAAAAAAAAGTAGTTTGAAAGGAAGATCAGAAATTGAACTGAAAAAGAACACCATACTAATAGAGAAGGAAACCGTAGTTTCAAAGATGGTCAGTTAAGAATTCAAAGTTCAGATTTTGAACTGTTAAACAAGTTCCTCAGTCAACAACTTCATTGTTGAGAGAACCCTATTCAAGAAGGCTCGAAACAAGCATCATCAAATTACTAGACATTCAGATTCAAGTCAGACCCCAATCTAGCAATGTCATCTATGTCCATTTCAATTAGGGCAAGATTAATGAGTCACCTGCTGAACTCATGAAATGGAAAAAATGTACTGGTCATCAGATGAGAGATGAGAATGTTCCCAATAAGTTTTCCAAGCAAAGCAGAAGAACTCTAGAGCCCTCTCTTTCACTCAGTTGAGGATATCACGTCTGATGATTGAATCAAAGGTTTTTTGAAATCGAGCTTGTGAAGTACTCTAACTACTTAAGAATGTTTTCTTGAAGTTCAAGGCTACTTCACATCCCAGTTCAATGTCTGCCTCAAGTTAGTTAAATGGATGCAAATTTCAAAAAGAGATGATTGGAGACCAGCTACAAACACCCTTTTGAGATGAGGCATCTCAAAGTTGACCAAACTGCTAAGGGGTGGAGATCACCATTCTAGTTACCCCTTTTCCATTTGTATGTGATGCTGGTGAAGATGAATAAAAGGTGGAGTGCGACAGTAGTGGAAGGAAATGTATAGACAAGGATTCAGATAATGTGACGAAGTCAAACCATGCAGGTTTACTGATATCTGAAGTATTGCTATATTGTTGTTGGAGCATGTTTTGAAAAGAAAGAAAAAAACCACAAAAGTTAAGTCAAATGGACAAGTAGCAAATAGAAAGAAAATAATAACTGAAGACGACTGTTAAAGTGTATTGGGTTCAGAAATGAGTCATTAAGTGCAAATAACTTCTAGTTGCTGATAATTTTTATCATTGTGTATTGTAATATTGTTATCAATGCTTTAATAATATTTAGTAATCAAATGATTGCCAATGTTAGCTTTTTGTGTTGATTGGTAAGGTGATATATTTTCCTAGATAATCCAAGTATTGTTTTTATTATGTAATGTAATAGAAAGTGTTCATAGTTTAAATCCAACAATAGTTGGCATTGTTTCTCAGCATTTTGGCTGTGCTCAAAGTTATATTTCGATTCATCAGTATTTTGAGGTCATGGCTCTTAAGCGTAATAGAACAGGAATAGAAACAATACAATGGAGATAAGGTTCGAAATTAGGATATCAGACTCAGCTGTAGTTGTGTGGTAAAAAGCAATATTCTAACTACGTGTAACAGTACATGAGCCCACATCTGACCTGACCTGAAACTGGGGTGATGTGAAATCATGTGCCTTGTGCAAGGACACAACATACTGCCTGGTTCTGCCACCACATTAATATTTCTGTATTATTACCAACACAATACACACATAGACACAGGAATAGCTGCTTGATTAAGTAGCTTGCTTTGCGATCAGGGATTCAGTCCCACTGCATGGTACCTTGGGCAAGTGTCTTCTACTATAGCCCTGGGCCAACCAATACCTTGTATGTGAATTTGGTAGATGGAAACTAAAAAAATCCATTGAATATGTTTGTGTATGTTTGTTCCCCACCGCCATTTGACAACCGATGTTCCTCTGTTTATGTTTATGCCCCTGTAACTGAGTGGGTTAGCACTTTATGTTGTTATAGACTATCTATTTTCTATTCCTCTGTCACAACTCTCTCCAAAAAGGCTTGTTTTCTTCACGTTTCAGCAATGAATTACAGGTTGAAATCCATCAGTTGAGGTTAGCCTTATTCAATTGATGAGGAACTCAAACATTGAGCCTGTTGATGTAACCAAGTTGATGCAGATGGTTTTCAACTCTGGATCTGGATATTTAGATATCTGTGATCATCTCGGTTGTATAACGGGGTTGGTGTCACCTAACTCCTTCATTTTGTTGCTGTTAATTTCAGTTAGTTGGCTAGAGCAAGGTACATCTTAAACTAAATATTTCCTGAATGGCACACACATCCAATAACAGCATCCTCTCCATACACTGCATGTATCTTCCTGTAGGTTTCTGCTGTTTTCTTGCCTTTCTTGCACTAAAAAAGTACGAAGTGTTGATAATGTCTGTTTGATTCTTCATTTTCAGAGTCATCTCTTTTGCTGAAGTGTCCAGTATCTAACGAGTGTGCATGCACAAGAGACAAACTGAAGTTAGTTACTTATTAGAGTTTAGTCTCAACACAAAACTGAATAGACGTTTTGGCCAACCTAATATATATATATCATCATCATCATCATCATTTAACATTCATTTTCCATGCTGGCAATATATATATATGTATGAATGAAGGAAAATCACTTAAATGGGTCAATGACATGAATTTGAATAAGTCAGATAGGTCATGTACTAAGTGCAGAAAGCAAAAATAAATTCTTAACTGAAATTTCACTTTTAGTTGGAGAAGAAAAACAACTAGCTATTCTATATCAAAAGAGATGGGACAACTTTACTTTAAACCACAAGGAGTGAAAAGATTTTCAATGCCAGAGGCAAATTGCAAATACATAAGAATTTGTTGAACATATCTGTAGTGTGTACAATAAGAAATCTTGAAGCAGTTTCAAAGTTTGAATACTGCATGAAATGTCTTAATGTTGGGTTTATATAAAAAATTGTGAAATATTTTTGTTTTTTCTATTTCTTTGCAGGATACACTAACAAGAATGCTTGTCCACCTTCAACTTTTTTCAACCCAGTACCATGGAAACCTTTAGTAATACCAGTTAAAACTAATGGGAATGAAAATGAAAATAATTATAAAAAAGAAAGAAAATACAGCAAGGAAATCTTGTTTTTGTAAATCGCAAATAGAAACTGATATGTACATAATGTGTGGTATGGATGGATAGATGTTCAATTTCTTTCTGCAAAGTGAAAGCAGATCAACTCCAAGTTACAAGGCTCTTCTTTAATTGTTTAGCCACAGGTCACCCTGATCCAGCAAAACTAAAATGAAAAATGTTCCAACTATGACCATTGATATGTTGTTGTTATATACAAATGAAGCAGGCAGATTTTTAAGTATGTTACTTTACTTTGCCATCTTGATTACCTTTTTTTTAAAAATCTTGAATCATGTGATATCATTTTTTAAGGCATACACAAAGGGACATAGTTGTTTTAAATATTAAATCGAATCATCATGTTACAATCGTCCTGTCATTTTTTTACACAGTATATCTAAGTTTATATTATATGGCATATACTTCTCTTTTAAGTTGGTTGGGGGAGATTCAGTTATTTCTTGCAATTCAAGTGATTAATTGATTCTCTTCATTGGTTTGTTTTTCCAGTTGACTCCAAGCAGTCACTACTATCTTTCCCAATCCTCCATTCAATCCTTTCTTTTAAAGGATGCCTCCAACCTCAATATGTTACTACCGAATGTACAATCAACATTATTGGTCACTTTGGCTACACCTTCACCAGCATGATATGCTGAATAGCTTCCAGATTCTGTGATGCATTATACAAAGATGACTGAGTTGCAGACAACTTCCATCAGTATTTTCTGGACATCTCTAACAATACCCAATATGTTTTCAAACTCATAACATGACACTTGAACTTGTGCAGTCATTCTTCAAACTACTTCTCAGTATGTGGTGTTCTCTAATACTTTGGCTCTGAAAGAAACCTGCAAGCAGAAAGGAAAATACCTCATCTTCTACCTGGAAACCTCTTCTCTACAGTCATGGTGTGAACCTGTGAGATGGTGATAATGATGTACCCTCCGCTGATGCATGCAAACAAATTCTGTTCATTTAACATCCAACTCCAGTTGCATCACATCTGTTAAAAGATCTAGATGAACTTCCTACTGAGTTTACTCAAACAGTTGGTTTTAATCCTGACATTACCATATTCATGTGTTTGGTACAAACAATGGCTTCAAGTACCTTGCTGGTGCTGATACTCTATGTATGGATGGCATCTTTGCTATGGGTCCAAACATATTTAAACAGTTTCATGTCATCTGTGTACCTTTTGATGATACAGCCATTAATTCAGTGTACACTCTTCTTCCTAATAAAACTCATACCACATATGAACAGTTCTTTCAGACTATACTGGATAAACGTGCAAACCTGAACTATGGTATCAGTGTAGAAACCGTGATGTCTGCCTTTGAAGATGGTGCACTGAGAGCTATTCTTGCAGTCTTTGGCCACAACATGGAGAGCAAAGGTTGTGTAGTAGTGATTTGAACTTGAACCACTTGGTAACCAAGCAGACATCATGATCAAACCATAGTGGTTTCACATGATCAGTCTAACATCTGCTACAACAGTTGTTTCTATCATCCTATGCAGTCTAATTAGTATAGGATCTATGAACTGGCTCTGGGAACATAGTATTATAACAATGCTGAATTTCATTCATTTTGTGGGCACAGTAGATGGTCTATATATTTTTTTATTTTGCCTCTTGATGATGTTAATGAAGGTATGAGATACTTCAAAAACTGTCATTCCACAAAGATCTACCTGAGACTAAGGAGTTGCTCATGTACTTTGATCATAGTGGCTCATTCCAATTGATTCTGATACCTTTGAGAATGCATTACATCCCATCCATGTTTGCTCCTCACCTATGGAGTGTACATAATGCCACCATGAGCACGATTATCTTGCAAGATGCTGTTTATAATCTACCCCAAAGAAGAGTCCCCAGACATAATGGACTCTATGTGTATATCACAGGATAGAGGTTTTTCTATTCTGTATATAAAAGAAGTTTGGCTACTTTTTCTAGCAGGTCATGCAGGCTCCATCGTTGGTCTGTCTCAGTAATAATTTTGTTGTTATTTAGCCTCAAATCAACCCTGATACAGCAAACCTATCATCAAAGACATTCCAGCCTCCAGCAAACCGTCTTTTTAGGGATAATCTAGGACGTTACGTACGATGGGCGTGTGATTTAGGTAGGGGGATACTTTGGCTGCTATTTTTAGCAATTCAAGCGACCAGGTAGAGGCTCTTTCATTGGTTCGATTGTGTGATGAGATTTTTTACACATATATGTGTGTATATATATATATCATCGACAGAAGTTAAAGAGTAAGTCAAAAGCTGAGAGTTTCATGTATTGGCACTTATCAAATACGAATTTGGCGATTGTCACTCTGTAACTTCTGCCTATTATTGTGTGTGTGTATGTATGTATGTATGTATATATATATATATATATATATATATATATATATATATATATATATATATATATATATATAAATTTTGTATGACTCTTACTTACTCTATCTTTTATTCCGCTCTCATTTTTATTCCTTTCTCTTGTGCCCCCTGTCTCACATTTCTTGGCCCTCTCTTTCTTTAACTCCCACTATTTCCCACTTGTTTATCTCCCCTGCACTTTTCCCTTTGTCTCTGATTTTTTTCTAATCCTCCAATCCCACTGTCCCCTACCCATCTCTCCTCCTTCCACATGACTGGTGTCTGGCCAGCCATGATCTTTCTTTCTTGGCCTGACTGCCGACTGTCAACACGTATTGTGTCCATCTCCCATGTTCCTGCCTTTAGGCTTTCACTTGCCAGCTCAATTTGAATCATTCTCAGTGGAAAGGCACCTGTTGCTATTTCTTGTTGTATTCTTAGTTGTGTACTATGTTCTCCATTTTTTTTTGTCTTTGTTGCCGTACACATTCACTAGCTTCTTACAAAGGGATCTAATTCTCTTAGCTTAGACTTTTTCGGGGACAACCAGATCGAACCATCTCAAGTGTAACTGTCCAAAATGGTTGTGACCTCTGGTACTTGACTGATGAAAGAAAGCCAAGAATGAGCCGTCTTTTTTTGCTTGTCCTTCTAATTGTTGTTTCTCTTGTCTGCCTTTGTGTCGTCTATCTGTCTGAATGTTTTAATGTCCTCTATTGCGTTTTTGTTCCATTTTTATATTTACACACACACACATATATATATATATAAAATTCTTTCAGAATGAGATAAAAATCCAAGGCTGTGAAAGATTTTAGAACATTTATAAATAGGTCTTACAGCTGTTTCTGGGATATTTTATATATCCATTCATTGGAGACGGTGTGAGAAAATGGTTAAGCAATAGTTATTTTAGATAAGATATGAAATAGAGATTGAAGTGGAGGAATGAAAATAGACATGAGATATTGCATTTGTAGATCCATTATTTAGGCAGAATGGTATACATATAAGATTCCAACACCTTGTGAGTAAGTTCCAATAGTATTTAAAATTGGTCATTCTAAGTATAAATATCTATATACATATTTAATATATGCATGTGTATACATTCTTCACATATATATTTTCCTTTACTACTAAGCACTGACCTGTCTTCTAACCAACCTAACCTATATTCCCAAATTCTTCATTCCATCATTTTACTACCCCTCACTTAAGCTCTATCACTACATACCTGACACTCCTTTACTCTTTACACTCTCATACCTCTCTCTCTATCACCCATCACTCCCCATTCCTTCTATCTAATACTGCTTTACTCTTTACCCTATCATTTTTTTACACGCATATCTTTCTCTCTCTATCACCCTCACCTCCCCATTCCTACTATCAATTTATCTTGACTGACCACTAACCAGTACACTTACCCTCTCTTCATCTCTTTATTATCTCTCTCCCCGCTTTTCTTTTCTTCTTTTCTTTATTCCTCTCTTCTTGCTTTGATTTGACATTACATTCCCAACTTTTAAGTTACTTTAAATAAAACCCTCGATTCAATATCAGTGTACAAACTCTATACTTGGAATGATCAATTTTAAATACTATTGGAACTTACTCACAAGGTACTGGAATCTTATATGTATACCATTCTGCCTAAATAATGGATCTACAAATGCAATATCTCATGTCTATTTTCATTCCTCCACTTCACTCTCTATTTCATATCTTATTGCTTAACCATTTTCTCACACCATCTCCGATGAAGGGATATATAAAATATCCCGGAAACAGCTGTAAGACCTTCTACTTATAAATGTTCTAAAATCTTTCACAGCCTTAGATTTTTATCTATTCTGAAAAAATTTTTCATATATACACATGCTGATATATGACCTATGTTGGACTCCTCATTCGCATAATCACCGAACCTGGAGCTTAACTATAGCCTGTCCATAACACTTACTC